>NC_057739.1:41729307-41767099 GCF_004010195.1 Chiloscyllium plagiosum
GGCTGGAGGAAGAGCGCCTCATCTTCCGCCTAGGAACCCTCCAACCACAAGGGATGAACTCGGATTTCTCCAGTTTCCTCATTTCCCCTACCCCCACCTTGTCTCAGTCCCAACCCTCGAACTCAGCACCACCTTCCTAACCTGCAATCTTCTTCCTGACCTCTCCGCCTCCATCCCCACTCCGGCCTATCACCCTCACCTTAACCTCCTTCCACCTATCGCATTTCCAACGCCTCTCCCCCAAGTTCCTCTCCCTACCTTTTATCTTAGCCAGCTGGGCACACTTTCCTCATTCCTGAAGAAGGGCTCATGGCTGAAACGTCGATTCTCCTGCTCCTTGGATGTTGCCTGACCTGCGTTTTTCCAGCAACACATTTTCAGCTCTGATCTCCAGCATCTGCAGTCCTCACTTTCTCCCAGTTAACTACATTGCTATGGGACTGGAGTCTCTGGCTTGACAAGGGATGCCAGCAGATTTCCTCCGTTAACAGAGCATTAGTGTAGTGAATTCAAAGTCTCAACACATGTCAGAGTCTGAACCAATATGAAAGCTTGCCCCAAATTACTGTATCCTTTTAAAGTTAAAACGAGCTAAGAAGTAGGGACAGATGAATTGGTTTTTTAGTTGATCATTGTTTAGGTCTGGGTGATGGAGGACTGCGTCTTGCAAATCAGCAAGTTTACTGGGAGAAATATCATTACATTGACCTCTCGTGGTGAGACATGATGGCAGAGTTTGGTTTTTGCTGTGGGCCCAAATGCAATACAGTACAGTCAAGTTACAAATGAGACTAGCCCCTATGAGTCAGTAACTGTGACCCTGTGATTATCTCTACTGATTTATAATAAATTGACTGCTAGTAATATAAAAGCATCCAAGGACTGCTATTAATATAAAAATATCCAAGCACTGCTAGTAATATAAAGCATCTTGTGCCAGTGTGGTGATGACCTGCCTTTTAGCCAGACACCTGGGTTCAGGTCCCATCTCTGCTGCAGAAGTGTGGCATAACACATCTGAACAGGTTGATTTAAAAATATCTGTAAAAACTTCCAGCTTTATATCAAACACCAATGATTTCTTTTTATTCTCTCAACTCTTAACTTGCTCTGATAACCCGAGTAAAACTCACTCACACGAGGCCTTGAACCTGCCAATCTCTTGTTTGGCGTGCAGCAGTAAGAAGTATTTTTTGTAAGCATTTTATGAACTATTTTTGTATGAGAAAAGATTTCTGCAAGTCACTGGTGATCATCTCTCTTTCTGAAGGTCAAAACTAGACGAATTGAAGGAAATCCAGAGTCTGAGGAGAAGGCAAAATGGAGTGAGGTAGGTCCACTTCATGTAGCAGAAAGCAGCACACCCACAGGGAACATTTGCTGTCAAAATAACAGGTATACTGTTTATAATGTTCAGTCTGTCAAGCCTCTTTGACCATTCATATACTAGTGGCTTATCACTGTTTGAGAAAAGAGTCATGATTCAGAGCCATGAGTTCAAATACAGTAAGCAACTGGTGAAATGAAATTCAGTTAACTAAATAAATGAGCCCAGTATATTTAATAGTGAATCAGGTGTGCTTTTACGACAATGTCCTAAGGGAAGGAAATCTGATGTCCTTGCCTGATGTGGCCTATATATGATTCTAGACTCTTAACAATGTGGTTCACTCTTAACTGCCCTTTGAAAAATCTGTCAAGCCATTTTGGTGTATTCAAGAAGGCAGCTCTTCACCACCTTCTCGAGGGCATTGAAGGATGGGCAATGAATGTTGGCATTGCCAGCAGCCCTCTCATTCTGGAAATGGGTTTCTTTTTTAAAAAGGTAGGCTATTTAACAACATGACCTGTTCAAAAGATCACTATTGCTGTAAATGAACCACAACATTAGAACTATATTAGAAAAAGCAATGGTGTGACACAGCTTAAAATTGCAACGAGGGAGGGTTTAATTGAAATGACAATTTGGAGCTTCATGTTGGCCATTCAGAAAGAAAGATTTAAGAGTATCAGTGATGCTGAGTCAGAGTCTCCACTGTCACAGCAGGAATAGGCACAAAGCAAAATCAAAAAGCCTTTAATGATTTCTTTTTCTGTTGCTTGTACAGTGCTGCTGCCCTGCTGGTTGGGGAACAAGCACCAGAAGAAACATCAACTGTGGTAAGATTCATGCCATAATTTGGAGAAAGTGAGGTGTGCAGATGCTGGAGATCAGAGTCGAGAGTGTGTTGCTGGAAAAGCACAGCAGGTCAGGCAGCATCCGAGGAGCAGGAGAATCAACATTTCGGGCATAAGCCCTTCATCATTCGTTGATGAAGGCAGAAACATTGATGCTCCTGCTCCTCGGGTGCTGCCTGACCTGCTGTGCTTTTCTAGCACCACACTCTCGACTCATGCCATAATTTGTCAGAATCGGGGCAGCAATGACAACTTGTATATGTACAGCAGCATCTCTAGATGCTTCACAAGTGAAATCTGATGCCACATCAGGTCTGAGGACAGATGACCAAAGGCTAGGTCAATGAGATAGGATTATAGTTAGTGTCTCTTTCCTCCTAAAAAGGCAGCTTTTTAGGGCTGAGGCTGCATTGCCATTGATGGTGGAATGAATAAAAACGATGCTTAAGGGTCTGGTGGAGGTTACCAAGATAGTGTGATAGGCAAGGAGATTTGAAAATAAAGGTAAGAATTTTCAAGTATTTTAAGCATTGATGAATTGTAATTCAGTGAACACGGGGGTAATGGGTCTATGAAACTTGATACATGTTAGTACACAGCCAACAGAGCATTGTATGAACTCGAAGTTTACAAAGGGCATAACGTGAGAGTGTTTTAGACTAGTCATGGATGAACTGAGGAAATGGAAATAGACAGTATTAGTGATTGCATGAATGTGGTAGGAAATTGGGGTGAAATATGACACCAAGGTCACAGAGAATCTTAAACCTTAGGCAGTTGCCAGAGAGATAAACTAAATAGATTGCTAAGGAAAAGAATTTGTGGTGGCTTCAGTCTTCCCAATATTTAATCGGAGGAGATTTCTGCTTGTCCACAGTTGGATGTTGGATAGGCAGTTTAACAATGTAGAGATAGTGGTTTTATGTTCAGAACAAAAGTTTGTGTATTTGATGATGGTCTAGCTCGTGATCTAGCTAATTCTTATCAAAGATACTACGCCACACTGCTTTCTGCCTCACATCACCAAACAATCCACAGCACAGAAGGAAACCATGTGGCCATTCATGCTTTGATAGAACCATCCATTTAGTCCTACCTCTACAAGTTTTCATTTCAAGTACTTATCCAGTTCCCCTGTTAAAGTTAGTTGGGCTGCACTTTCCTGTTGCAGTAATATTGAGGCTAATGGCACCTCCTGTTAGAATTATAGAAGCTTGACAGTGTGGGAGCAGGCCATTGAGTCCACACCAACCCTTTGAACAGCTTCACAACCAGACTCACCTTCATATCCTGTCCCCTGTAACCTTACATTACCTAACTTGTACATCCCTGGACACTACAGGCAGTTTAGCACGGCCAATCCACCTAATGTGCACATACTTGGACTGTGGGAGGAAATCAGAACCCATAGGAAATCCATGCAGACACTGGGATAATGTGCAAACTCCACGCAGACAGTAACTCAAGGGTAGATTTGAACCTGGATCTTTGCCACTGTAAGGGAGCAATGCTAACCATTGAGCCATTTCGCAGCCCATTTTGTTAATGTACAAATTCGATAGTAACTTCAGGTGAGGGACAATTGTGAGAGTTTTGAAAAAATCAATTTTAAAAAGTAATCTGAAACAAGCACATTTATTTGTTCTATTTATTATGTTTATCTAATTGTATTGGCCAGGCCCTGTATGGCTGAGGTAATTTGGGAGTGAGTGGGGTATGGAGGTCCACTCTTGATTGTACTTCACCCCATTGTAAGTGCATTGTTACACTTGCTTGTACATCTGGCAAAGAAGAGCTTAACATTTAACAGCTGTCCCTGAGGTTTTCTGTCGAGCTTATAGGTCATCATAGCATGCACAAGCAACCATGATTCTTCCTCAAAATCACTTTCTATTTCCTCCAGTACAGAACTAATTTCCTCTTGTACAACACCAACATCTTCTGAAGAGCAGCGATATGTGAATGCATGTTATTAAGTCACTATAGTAGGAACAATGTATCACTGAGCTGGAGATTTAACTTTTGACTTTGTCTAATCAGAACTGATATTTGAAAAGATTGTTAATTTAGCTGTCTTCAAAAGCACTCGCAAGATATAGTTTTTTGGAAAAGTGCTTCAACATTTTCAGTATTATATTAATGCTTAATGTGCTAAGAATTACAAAGATGACCAATTTAAGATTCAGTGGGTGGACTTGTGTACTGGAAGGTACATATATTCACGCACAGGGCCTGTTCTTTGTGAACATGAAGAATCTGTACATTGTGCATGTAATATGGGTGACAGCTATTTTCTGGTTCATTCCTTGGGACAATCAGACTGATTTACATTTATATTTAAACTGATTTACATTTAAATAAAGTTTGGCAGTTAACTGCCAGTCTTCATTGAACTGGTGCGTTCTCCATGATAACACCCCGGCCAATGAGTGCTTGCCAAGCAATTAGCACACTCATTCGGTATAAAATGATATTCCCTTTTACATTTATATTCTTGCTAATGTCCTGATGATACATGACTAAAAACATTGAGAAATTACACCTTTAATCAGCAAAATTCAAATATTGTTTTTATGTGCAGGATGACCCTTTTAAACTAAAGACTGGTGGTATGATTGATATGAAGATGATAAAGGATAAAAAGCGAGAAAGGTAGGATATCAGAAAATCACAACAAAATCTGCCCATTTATTCATTCATTTCATTATTTCACTGGATTTGGACAACACAGAAGTAAGCCACTTGATCCATTATGCCAGTGTCATCTCTTTGAACAAGGCAGCCTACAGACCCAACTTAAAGGAGAATTTATACTTCCAAGAATACAAAATGGCATCAGTTTAGCTGTATCGGTTTGCTACGTTTAATCTATGTGGATTCCCATTGTTCTTGTGTTGTTAAGGAAAATGTTCATTTGCTTCTTGTGTTTCTTTTGTTGAATTGTCATGACCTGCAATATCGTCAGGAGGTGGTAATGTCATTGGACTGGAATCCAGATGGCTAGGCTAATGATCACTGTACACAGATTCAAATCTCATCAGCTGCAGAAGGGAGAGCATTCAATTCAGATGATAAAGATCTGGAATTGAATGCTAATCTCAACAATGACCATGGAACTCTGATCATTGTCATAAAAACCTATCTTCTTTCACTAGTATCTTTTGGGAAGGAATTCACTTGATCCTTACCTGATCTGGCCTACATGTGATTCCAGATCTACAGCATGAAATTAACTCTTAAGTGGCTGAGCAAGTCAGTTAGTTCAAGGACAATTCGGGATGGGCAACAAATACTGGCCTTGCCTGTGACACCTACAAAAATGAAACTTCATTTTAAGAAAGAATGCAAGGTACAGGGAACAAAATAGCGCAAAAGTTTTATGTTGTTCACATTCCTGCAGAACGTTCAAGATGAGAGACAGAAGTACCTCCTTCAAAGATTTGTTTTCCCTCCCTGGTTGACTAAAGAATTGCTTTCTTTTTTTTCCAGGGTTGAAGAAGAGGACACAGATTTGAACCTGGGCACATCATTTTCAGTGGAGACCAATCGACGGGATGAGGACGCTGACATGTATGTCTTGACCTCTCATCAAGCTGCTTTGAGATAAGCAAATGTTTGTTTTCTTCTGTTCTTTTAAAGCATCAGCGCATACAGCAACACATTTAGTTACGTACAGTGTCTCACCATTGGAGTGATCTGTCAAACATGCCAAACAGATAATCCTGCTGCCACATTAGGAACAAGCATTGCCATACTAAATCCCTCTAGTTCCCCTCTAGTCTGTTCCAGGAAAAATATGACTGACTGTCCTCGCTCTGTATTTAGATAAAAGAGAAAACATCCAGTGAGTTTGTGAAGAGAGAAAAACAGTAAATGATTCAGCTTTGTGTCCTTTCATCAGAATAACAGAACATCAACTTGAAATGTTAACTTTGTTTTTCTCTCTCTGCAGACAATACCAGACTCTGCTGAGTGTTTACCAGCACTTTTGAGTCTTTGTTTCAGCATGTATTTAACTTCTGCCTGACTGGTAGTTGGGAGAGTTTTGAAGCAGTCCCTCTTGTTCAGTAAGGTTCCTTTTATAGGGTGTGTTTTTTATTGGATGTTAAATTCCAGAGAAACCACATTCAAATCATATTTTCATACAAAATTAATCCCACTCTTTGTGGGAGAATAAATAATTAAGTGTGATTGTGGAGTAACCTGGTAGGAGTTATTAAAGCAGTTTTGTAACGATCAATCACTGAGAACCACTATACTGTTGACTCTTGCATAGCCTTTTTCCTTTCTTGATTGTGTTAAGTATGAACTGTTGTACCAAAACAGAGTTTTATAAAAAATGAATCTTCAAGATAATTTATATTAAGATCACAGACAATTTGACCCATCGTAGCCTGTGCCGACTCTAGAAGAAGGAGGATCCAATTACTTCCACTCCTCCTGCAGACTCCCCACAACCTGGAAAATCTTTCCACGTAATAATCGCAAAGCATCCCAAACCATTTCCCACTGTGTACCACTTTTGAGGTTTGAAAACTGTCACTCTTCCCCTCAGTGAGAACTGGAGGATTGAGTGTGTTTTGGAGTGGGAGGAAGGATCAGAGAGGGGTGGGGGCAGGTTGGAAATTGTTGCCTCTGAGCTTGCAGCCACAGAACTCGGAGTCCTGAGCCTCACTTTGGGAAGCGCTGATTTATCCAAATCCCTTTTGAAAGTTGTTTAATCTGTTTCTGCCAGTCTCTTTCAGATGGGCTATTCTAGCTCTCATTTGCTACTGAAAATAAGTTTGCTCGCTGAGTTGGAAGGTTTGTTTTTAGACATTTTATCACGATACTAGGTAACATCATCACTGAGCCTCCAGTGAAGCACTGGTGTTAGTGACCTACTTTCTATTTATGTGTTCAGCTTTCCTGTGGTTCCTGCTCTTTTTTTGACATTTCCTGTGTCGATGTCCCAGAAAAACAGGAAATTACATCAAAACAGGAAATGACATCGCTAAATCCAAAGAAAGCTAAACACATAAATAGAAAGCGGACCATAACACCAGTGCTTCACCAGTGGCTTACTGAAGATGTTGCCTAGTATGGTGCCGAAACGTCTGAAAACGAACTTTCCAGCTCAGTGAGCAAACTTAAATCCAGAACCTCAACCAGAGCTACAAATCTTCTCCAAACTCTCATTTGCTACGTTAATAAAATAACTTTCCTTGTCTCCTCTTTGATTTGTTTTCCACCAGAGGACATAATTTCTCCTTAAGAAAGTAGGAAATAGAAGCAGGGTGAGGCCATTCAACCCTGCAAGTCTGCTGTCCCATCCGATAACAGCATGGCTGTTCATAGCCATTTTTCTGCAGTATTGCCATTTTCCTTGATGTCTTTAATATCTCAAAATCAATTGGTCTTTGGCTTGAACCCCCAATGACTATGCCTCCACAGTTTGCTGGGGCAAAGAATTCCAAAGATTTCGCAACCTTTTGATTGACACTGTTCCTCTTAATCTCAGTCATAGAATCCCTGCCGTGCAGATGGAGGCCATTCAGCCCACCGAGTCTACACCGATCCTCTGAAGAGAATCCCACCCTGACCCAGCCCCCACCGTATCACATTTACTGTGGCTAATCCACCCTAATCTGCACACCTTTGGATTGCGGAAGGAAACCGGAGCACCCAGAGGAAACACACTCAGACACAGGGAGAATATGCAAACTCCACACAGTCGCCTGAGGATAGAATCAAACCCGGGTCCCAACCACTGTCAGACAGCTGTGCTAACCACTGGACTGCCCTTTATTTAATCCATCAAATCCATTGTAATTTTGAACACATCTAGAAATTCTCCGCTTGGGTTTAGAACCAAACAAGTTAACAGTACCAGCTTCTAGTGTCTCCACGTAACTTCCACAGTTTTCATTCCTGATACTGTTCTCGTAAAAGTCTGCACATTCTCTAAAACCTTGCAATTCTTCATAGCTGCAAACGTAGCAATAGACAGATAGTTTCCTGACATTATTTATGCAATGTCTATAGTGGGCAGGAGAGTCTAATTTTTTCCCTAAAGTCCCAGCAGCAGCTGGAACACAAGACATTAAAGAACCTGGGAAGCTTATGACCCTGTATGACATGTCTACTGTGTTCAATAAGTGTCCTTGTTCATCTGTTTGGAGAGTGATCTGTTGTTCCACGGCAGGATGAAGTACATCGAGACGGAACTAAAACGGAGGAAGGGAATCCTGGAGAACGAAGAACAGAAAGCAAAGGTCAAAAACCCAGAGGACCAACTGTATGAGTTGCCTGATAACATCAACGTTTCATCTGCCAAGCGCACAGAAGAAATGCTGTCCAATCAGATGCTGAGTGGAATTCCTGAAGTGGATTTGGGTATTGAGTAAGTGTTTATCTTTTTAGGTCAACTTTAGTGCAAATACGATCAGAAGACGTAGGGACAAACATAGGCTATTTGGCCCATCAAGTCTGCTCCTCAAATCATGGCTGATGTAATCATCCTAATCTTCATTTTCCTGTCTTTTCTCCATAATCCATCATTCCCTTACTGTCTAAAAATCTATCTATCTCAGCCTTGAATAGACTTTTAATGACCCAGTTCTCCCAGCCTTCCGCAGATTCCCTACACTCAGAAATTTCTGATCATCTCTGTCTTAAATGGATGGCCCCTGACTGTGAGATTATGCCTTCTGGTCCCAGACTCACCTACATTGGGATACATCCTTTCTGTATCTCCCCTGCCAAGCCTTCTAAGAATCTTGCATGTTTCAACATGGTCTCCTCTCATTCTTCGAAACATCACTGAGCACAAGCATAACCTCTTCTCATAAGGCAGTTCCTCTATAGTTGGGATCAGCCTAGCGAACCTTCTCTGGAGTGCCTCTGATGTCAGTCTTAGTTTTAGCAAAACCTCCCTATCTCTATCCTACTGGACAATGTTCTTCATTTGGAAATCTGTTACATCCCATTGATGCATACATGCTGAAAACGGGAATCAAAGTAATTTCAAAATTTCACTTTTATCTCTTATTATTCAGAAAAGGTGGGTCCATTTCATTGATACAGAGTCACTGCAGGATGGACCATCTGGAAGATGCATTACAGCAACACTTTCCAAACCTGCCAACTCTGTTACCTAAAAGGACAAAGGCAGCAGATGCCTGGCAACATCATAATCTGCAAGTTTTCCCCTAAGCCAGCTGCTATCCTAACTTGGAAGTATATTGCTGTTCATTCTGTGTTGCTGGGTTACAATGCTGAACGCTCTCCCTATAACAGTAGGGTGGAAGTCCCACTACCACTTTCTCAAGGGCAATTGGGAAATGGGCAGCCAATGCTAACCTAGCCAATAATGCCCACATCTCATGAATATATTAAGAAAAACATTAGCTATATCTTTATTTAGGAAGCTCTGCTGCTCCTTTTGAATGTAACACGTGGCTTCGTAAAATGTATGATTGTTCCACAAATGCGTTACTCTTTGACAGAAAACAAAGTGCCTGAAGATCCTACTTGATTTGTCATCCTTAATTTAAAATATGAGCCCCCTCCATTCTTGGATGGTGTATTTTGCAGTTTTAAAAGATGTTGAATTGCCTTTCTCCATTAATCTTAAACATGAGTATCAAATTGCTCTCATGTCTTCCATCTTCAAGAAAGTCAGTAAATCAGGGTACCTGTGATGTTTGCATCCATTTACATTACCTTCATAGCAAAAGAACACAACAGAAAGAGGCCATTTGGCCCATCATGCCTGTGCAGTTTTACCCATTAGCCTGCAGATGTTCCCACATCTTCCAGTTCCTTTTAGAAATTTGCTCCTGAACTTGTGTCCACACCCTTTCAGAATGCATTCTAAAGGAAATTTTGCTACCTGGATTTTATTTTTACTCATGTTGCTATTGATTGCATCTTTTTTTTAATTTTGAGTGCAAAAATAAAGAACATTATCAGCACAGAAGAGGCAAAGGCCCAGCTCCTGGCAGAACAACGTAACAAAAAGAAGGACAACGGTACTTCTTTCGTACCCACCAACATTGCAGTCAATTATGTTCAACACAACCGGTGTAAGTATTGATGAAGCTCTATGATTGACCTTCTCAGTGTTGCAATCTCCTGGTGTGGTTTGCTTTGTGTACCTGTGATCCAGGTGACTTCAGAAAAGCAAATACTTAGGATGGTGGAAATCCGAAATACAATCATAAAATCCTGGAAAGAAACTCAGCAGCTCTGGCCGCATCCAGTGCAGGAGGGAGAAAAAGAGTTAGTGTTGCACATCTGTGACCTTTGGCCAGAACTGGAAGATATTTAGAAGTCCAACAAGATTTAATAAAGTGCAGTGTCATGGGAAAGGGGAGGAAAGAAAAGTGGAGAAGTTGTGTGATAATGTGGAAGGCAGGAGCATCAAACGAGAGGAAGCAAGGCGAAAGGGGATGGTTTGAGTTATTGCTTTGAGTAGCATTCACAGTTCAGTATTTCCGACGAAACAAGCTTTCTCCTTTTTCAGGTTGTCTTACAACAATGAGGCATTTTGTCACCCACATCTTGGGGTAACTGGAAGGGACTTTAACAGCAAGTTTGCTATGGAGTGCCATTGAAAAGAGCCTATGGCAGATGTGTGGTCACTGGCAGGCCTGACCTAACCACTATTGCAGTGTTCAATGGCTTGATCTGCAAGAGTGAAGGGACACCATTGACATCTAGTCTGTTCATCTACATTAATGGTGAATGTGGTGTGTAACGATGAAAGATTTATAAACCAGTGCTGTGAAACTACCTTTGTTAGATATTTTATCTCCATACTGACAGTGTATTGGATTCAAGCCCTACTGCAGGATTTACTTCTATTCAGTCAGTTTGTCCTCCAGTTCAATATTATAGTATGACCAGAGACATTTCATGGGATGTACAGCATTGAGCCTCACCATTCTATGCTAGTGTTCATGCCCTCCTAGAGAATCCTCCCGTGTTTTCTCTAAATTTACTAATGTAATCCTCAATTCCCTTCTCCCTCATCTGCGTGCCTCTCTCATTGTTGGATGCATCTGTACTTCTTGCTACAACCACTCCCAAGTTCCACCTCCTCTGGCTGAAGAAGTTTCTTTTGAATTCCCAATTAGTTTATCTCCCATTTATGGCTTCTAGTTATGCTGTTCCCACAAATGCAAACATTTGCTGCGCCACTGTATCAAATCCTGTCAGCCACACCTCTGACTTTTCAAAAGGGGACTCAGACTGACCAAGGTTCCAAAAACAGAAATTGCTGGAAAAACTCAGCAGCTCTGGCAGCATCTGTCGAAAGAAGTCAGAGTTAACATTTTGGGTCTAATGACCCTTCCTCAGAACAACGGGAAGGGTCACTAGACCCGTAACGTTAATTCTGATTTCTTTTCACAGATGCTGCCAGACGTGCTGAGCTTTTCTAGCAACTTCTGCTTTTGTTCCTGATTTAAAGCATTCACAGTTCTTCGGTTTTTATTGACCAAGTTTCCAGTTGCCAATTGAGGCGGTTGCTAAATATTCCACAATAAATACTTGAAAAGTAAGGAATCCATCCTGTCTCATCACCAACATTCCTCCGTCAATGCTCTCAATTTAAATTTAAGTTAACAAATCATTCAACTGGTCATTTATTGTGACATGTGGAATCTTAAATATGTACAAAATGGCTGTTGTGTTATATCAAAATGACTTCATGCATTTCAAAAGCAATTTCTTGAGCTGTCTCTGAGAAACAGGTTTTGCTGCTAAATGAATGCAAGCCTTTTGTTCCTTATGACAAGATACAGCCACAGTACCATGTTAGATGTTAAAGGACAATTGTATCAGTGCGTTATGTGAGCCACTCCCTTACGGTATTCTCCTAACTTGCTTAATACGTGTTCTGCTTCAGGATCCAAAACTGCCACTGGGAGATTAAAAGGTAACTGAAAATAACCAGCCAGTCACAAATGTGAATGTTCAACAGTGAAGGACGGTATGGAGTTTATCCATTTCCCTCTGACGAAGAATGGGAGTTGTTGCGTTACAATTTTTGAGTACTCTCTGGGTCGTGCTTCCATTCAATTTCCACATGTTCATTCATTTTGCTTAACTCAGTGTAACTTCTTATTTTCCAGTCAAGGAAGCACAACTGAGGCTGAAGAAATGTATTCTTTACTGCTGAAATCAAAAATGTGCACACTTCCCATTGTTCCTGATTATTTATCCTGCATTTAGAGCTCAAGAATCTTAAGGATGACATTGCACATATGAATTGAATCATTTGCTTTTTCTTCAGTGCAGTAATTTTTTGAAAAAAAATTATCTAGTTTGAAAGGCTTATTGCTATGTTATGGCGGGATCCTTGTTGCAGGTTTCACATTGCCTTCTGTTTTGTGTTATAGTTTACCGGGAGGAATTGCACGCACCCGCAAAACGCAATAAAGAGGAAGCCAAACCTCGGCCCCTGAGAGTGGGGGACACTGACAAACCAGAGCCTGAACGTAAGTAACTAATGTCAGCCTTCACAAAGCATTGGATTGTAGTCATAAGGATGTGTAAGAATTCAAACAGTTGCTTGCAGATTAAAGCATATGGTTTTTTACTTTCAATTCCACTTAATTATCTGCTCCTGGTCAGGCATTATCTTGATTTTAAAATTCTCCTCCTTACTTGCAAATCCCTCCTTGACCTTATCAGCTCCAGTCTCTAGAACTCTGCAAAATATCTGCACCCAATTAATTCTAGCTTCCTGAACTTGCCCGATTTCCATCCCTTTCTCAGTTCTCCCCTCTGATTCCCACATTGCCAGCACTTCCTTCCCTAATTGCTCACTGCTCCACTAAACTCAAGACAGTTTTGTTCCTGCACGTGTTCCTCAGAGCCATGAGAACTTCTTTCAATTAATTCATGGGATGTTGTTGTTGCTGGCTGGGCCAGCATTTCTTGCCCATCTGTAAATGCCTTGGAGAATGTAGTCGTGAACTCCTTCCTTGACATACAGCCCTTGAGGTGGATCAGTATCTTCACCTTTTGTTTACCAATCTTTGTAAAGACTAACATTGATTAGACTGTTTGATTACTAATACCTGTGCACCAGTTTTAAATTAATTATGTTCTTGGAAGGAAATCTTTGCTCCATCATAGTTCTTCATTACGTGCCATGAAGCAACAAATACCAACTTGGTTTCTTGGATTCAAAATGGGTGATATTACATTTCTTCGAGTTAAACTCCATGTGTCATAGTTTTGTCCATTCCTTTTCTTTTATCCTATCATTGGTTCCACTTTTGCATCTCTTGCTGCTTTTCTTGTTAGTTGTAACTGTCCCACTTTGCAAAATTTCCAATTTTCATTAAAAGTTTGTGCAAAATTTTAGATTGGTACAAGTTTTCATCAAGGTCGTTTAACTATTAGAAATGGATCCTTGGTGTTTTAGGCATATGTGCTTGTTCTGTATCACGCCTGATGCTTCTTTACAGAATTTCATTGCTTGATTCAGTGAAGTTTATCATGGGTCAATGAATTTGTCATCTTTTTGATTTTTGCCTTCATTAAGTTAATTCTGGTTTGTGATTGGTCCTTCTCAATTTTAAACCTGAAATAAAATGTATTATAAAATGACTATAATGTAATTATGTTTCTTTGATGCCAGATTGTTAACTAATTCTGGTTTGTTATTCATCACTGTCTCAGATGCACTGATTCTTTGTCAGCTCTAGAGGTATAATTCGAGAAACTGTCTTGAATAGATTCTAGAAAAATCACTGTCTTTACTTCTTTTGATGTTCTGTCTCTGTATGGTTAAGTTGAAAATTGAAATCTTCCATTCTTCTTGCTGCATATTTCCCTGATCTCTCGACCTGCATTGTTACTTTTACGAGATCTGTAGACCACTTCCGGAGGCCTTGCATCCTTCCATGTTCTTTCCTTCTCCCCATGGTGTTTCCATTACCCGATCATTACTCCGATTTCTGTGTTACTGTATTGTTCTGTTCTTTCCCAATTTCCCTTCCTGTCTGAAGATCCTCTATCCTGGAACATGAAGTTCTCAACTTGTGGCCAGGTTTCTAATGATTACCACATTATTCCCATACGGCTGATGTAATAATATTTCTTTTGTATAGAAAACTGTCCCCATATCGTCTGATAGTAGTTTTTTCCCTAACACGTTGTTGCTAATCATCTGTACTAGTTAAACAATTCAATATTTTCCGTCACTATTTTTACATGCATTTTATTACTAATTCCTTAAACCCTTTTGCTCCCACAGTAAATACAAGTTAGCACACAAACATCTGCTCTCATCCCTTCTCAGGGCCACTATCATTTTGAAACTGGTCCTCCACTTCCTCTTTGCTGTTTAAAGTTCTTGCTGCAATTCCATTTAGCCTCTTGTCCAGCTTCCACACAAACCCCACCTGACAACTGATGGTGGTGGGAATTGGAATGGAATTGGTGCTTCAATTGGAAAAGAACATTTTAAACTGTTGAGAAATTAAACTTCTGTTTCAATCTTGAAGAGATGCAATGTTATTAAAAACTATCATGTTTAACACTTAGCAGTGATTATCCCTTCGTAAATTCCCTACTGGCACTCTCTGCAATCTGCCATTTTTATGTCATTCTGTGCTTTTCAGTTTCCCACAGGGACATCGGTGATTTGACCTAAAGGTGATTCCTTTAAAGTTCATTGTCTAATTGTGATGTGTGTTCCATTGCTTTAAAGAGTTAGCTGCATTTTATGTTTAAAGTCTGATGGTTTGCTGTTTTAAAGAAGTTGCAACAAAGCCATTAAGAAATGTTTCCCTTCCTATATTGTGCAGCATCTCCTCCAAATCGCAAACGTCCTTCCAATGAAAAGGCGACAGATGATTACCATTATGAAAAGTTCAAGAAAATGAGCAGAAGGTACTGAGGGGGCTGCCCAATATTCTGTTTCTTTTTAAATTGACAACAGTACCAGCGTCCTCTACTGGTGCGGAAATGAGACTGATGAGTTTAAAACTGTTTGTGGGCAAGAAGTTAGCAGTGGTTAGACTTTCAGGTCTAAACCAATGTCATTGTTTTTCTAAAGTTAAACTACAGGAGAAATGAAAACCTATAGCACGTTGTGGTACAAAAAAGATACTAATGTAAGAGGGAACAACTTAAGTCATTTGTGAATTTATCTTGGCTGTCCCACTCTGGTTCATATTCATTTCTACTTCTGAATCCTGTAAAAAGCTCAATTGGAAGAATATACAGTGGTCAATGAGCATTTTAAAAGGCCGTTGTCACCTTCCATTTGTAAGTCTTCCAGTTACTGCACTTTTAAAAACTGAATTATAGTAGTTGTAATGTATATTGACACATTGCAGCTCCAATCCTAAATTCATTCTTTCATCCTCAAAACTGTTGAATAAGATATTTTGATCTGTTAACTCGCTACGTGTCACAGATTGAATCTTGTGTAAATGTCTTTGTATATGTATCTAAAATAAACTTCTTATCCTTGCTTTATGATTTTATATAAATGTTTCTTGGTTTATTTTACTAGTATATACATTCACTAATCCAACTGACTGCCAGATTAGAATTCCCAAACTGTGCGAGTGTCTAAAGTAGACGAGACAAATCACAAGTGAGAGGTTGGCCACCCATCTTTCTGTTGCATTGACAGGAGGTTCAAGAGACCCAGACAGTGCTGAGAGCAAAACCAGTTTCCATTTTAGATGAAGTATGTAGCAGAGGATCTATCACACTGAGAGAGGGAGGGACTTTAACCTGAAGCTGGCAGTGGAGAAGGATACCAGTGCAGGTCATTCTCAATTAATGTAGTTTTGTTATGACATTGCTTTTACTTTACTACTCATCATTCCAATGCCACTTCTGAAACACAGTTCTTGCCTGACTCCCAGTAGCATAGGGAATAAACGTGTGTCAAAACTCAGCATTCTTGGGCCAGTTCCTGTTTTAGCCATTGCCTGCCCCAGTTAAGGCTAGACATGTTTTTTAAAACAGTCACTCAACCCTCCCTCTCCAAATCAGCAGAAAAGCAGGATCTTCAATGTTCAGGGCTGCAGATGAAGCCTTCCATCTCCAGGGGTGCAATATTGTTTGGGGGCAGTAAGCAATGAAATTTTTTTTTGCATATTTATTTATTATTTCATTTGTGTTTGTATTCCATACTTGTTCCACATTCTGTGTTAATAGAGGATTACTTGTATAGAAAAAAAGGTTTGATACAAATTGGGCAGATGTAAAGTGAAATTTCTGGCTGAAAAACAAAATAAAATAACAGGAAGGAATTGACTACTGGGTGTAGCGAAAGCCAAGAAAGAACATTCTTGGCCATTAGAGAATGAAATGCTCAATAAAATTCCTGTGATCACTGCCCTTGCCTATCCCCAAAGCCCGACACCACCGGCAATCAAACACTCCAGGAGATCACAGACCATGTTTATCTCTAAAAATACTTGACTTCTGTATGACATAGGACTTGGTCCAGCACCCTCTTGAAACTGCTCAGTCAAAACACACCACACAAGTAAACAGTATATGCCATAGACACTTTATTTGTGAAAAGAGGTACTTCCCATCCTGTCTATTCCTGCGCTTATACAGTTTGGTACACTATTTTGTAAGTCAAGCTTGTAGATGGTTTTATATCTGCAAACACTAACAATCAGCCAGCAAATAATGAGGCAGTTTGCTGTTGAAAAATCAATAAATATTCTATCCATACCTACTATAGCTTGTTTGAAATCACAAATGTAAAGTTGTCAATAGGTCACTTGGGACATATGAATAGTTACAGGCCAAGAGTATCATGCAGTTTCCAAGTTAGGAATTCTGCAGTTGGCTGAACTATCCAGCTTCTTTAAGGAGACTCAGTTAGTTGAGCAACTTGATCACTCTATTGAAAACAAAAAATTCTGGAGATCATAGCAGGTCAGGTTGAAGAACCTCTTCCTAACAGTTGGAATAATCTCTCTGGATCCCACACATTGTCCACTTCACAATAAAAGTTACTTGTCCCTCACTAGATCATAGAATTTTGGCATAACATTCTATTTCAGAAAAACAGGCATGGTAGACTTAATGTTAGTTATGTGTATTTTCATTCATAATAGCTTTGGTAATCTAGTGTTTTAAATGCATAAATAACTTGAGTAATTAGTGTCTCACCTACTATAATAGGTTTGGTCCAAGAACTTAGAAGTAATACACTGGTTTATCCATATTATTCCTAATGGACTTTTTGCACAAGATCTATTGGTGTGAAATTCACTTTCTATCTTGTATTCCCAGAGATACATTATGCACCAATGGATTAAAAACTGCAGAACATCCTTCTTCACAGAACTGTGGGTGTGCGTACACCACATGGACTGCAGCAGTGAGGGAAATCACGTTTTAAAACTATTAGGGATGGCCAACAAAAAAACTGCCCTTGCCAGTGGTACCCATGTCCTTTTATAAGAGTTGCAACATTTTCTTCTATGTTATAATGAATGAACACAACTGTGATTATTTTTGTTCTCTTTCAATATGCACATAGTTCTTGAAACCTTGTGTATTCTTACGTGGAGACAAATCACAAGCCGGGTGGTCTGGGCACTGCAGCTATTTTTCCAAGACTATTTCCAGCATGAGAACAAACAATTTCATAATTTATGTTTTAAACATGTGTTATATATAAAATGAGACACAGGTCTTCCTTTGGTGGCTAATTTTAAACTTGAATGACTGTTACACAAATTATCCAGTAGATTTCATACCGTTTTGGCAGCTACTACCAAACCTCAATAGTGACCATCCACTAGTTGTTCAGCTAGAACTGTATTTAACACTAATGAATGCTGCTGCCTTGGGTTTTATATAATAACATTGCTTTGACTTCCATTACAATTTACTGACATAAAATAACAGATTTTTTTCATTAATTTGTAATTCCAAGTGACAAAACAAATTGCTGACAATGCATACCTCTGATCCAAAGCAAACAAAAAGGATAAAACGTTCGATTTGAAGTTGTACTAGACTGTCCGCTGTATTGCAAAAAGTAACATGCTTACCTCACTAGTTGTCAGATTGTGTTTGATGGCTATTGCAGGATTTGAGCTCAAAGACTTGGGCTCTGTCTTCTCCTCAGGCGTTTGCAAGAGATTCCATGGATGTCATTTTGAGGTGGGAAGGGTGATGGAAAGAAAGAATTATTTGATGTCCCGGCCAATATTTACACTTCAATCAAGATCACAAACAGATTTACTGGTCATTATCACATTGCTGTTTTTTTTTGGGAGCTTGCTATATACATATTTGCTCCTGCATTACAAAAGTGACTATATTTGAAGGATTTCATTAGCTGTAAAACTCTTGGAGACAGCTTGAGGTTATGAAAGAAGTTAAGTAAATGCAAGCCATTGACAAGAGATGGCTGCTGAAATGTAGGGTACATAAACAGGAAAAGAGACATAAGTTGAATTGACAGCACTGAATGGCAAGGGGAGACAGTGCTATGATTGTGAGCCAAGGCTAGGCAAGAAAAGTTAGTAAACTTTACCATACTTAACCTCAGAAATTTCATAAAGATATCAGATCCAAGAAAGAAACCACAGGCACCTCATGGGAATGTTTCCCCACCCTTCTTCCTTCGACAAAGAAGTGAATTTTGTGGATAAGTTATTAATGTGAAGAACATTCTGGAAGATTCCTTCAAGAAACCAAAGCTCTGCACACAGGACAATTAACAAAACGTCAAACAATTTAAAATGGAAACTAAGAACTCTGTTGCCTTAGTTTTAGGCCATATTTTGTTGCCCTTTGAAGCCTCCTGATCATTTTCACCCAGCCAAAAACAGCTAGGCAGTCCTTTGCTCCCAGGTCGATGGCACTGCAGCCTTCAGTAGGTATAGTGTCCTGGCATAGTACGGGATTAGATTAGATTAGATTACAGTGTGGAAACAGGCCCTTCGGCCCAACAAGTCCACACCAACCCGCTGAAGCGCAACCCACCCGTACCCCTACATTTACCCCTTACCTAACACTACGGGAAATTTAGAATAGCCAATTCACCTTGCCTGCACATCTTTGGATTGTGGGAGGAAACCGGAGCACCCGGAGGAAACCCACGCAGACACGGGGAGAACGTACAAACTCCACACAGTCGCCTGAGGTGGGAATTGAACCCGGGTCTCTGGTGCTGTGAGGCAGCAGTGCTAGCCACCGTGCCGGGATGTATGCATGTGTCAAAGAAGTCAAAATCAAATCAAAAAAGCCTGGTATCAGTATGAGGGATCATACTTAAAAGCATTGAAAAATTTACTAACTTACTTTTAGAAGCCAGTGAAGAGATTAGAAATACAGATTTCAAACTCCCGCACCACTGCTGCTAATTCAGTAGCTTGGATCTTTACTCCCAGGCTTCAGAAAGTGCACTAACCCATAGCACTGTTGCACCTACACCTTCTGCTGTATCTTTGTGATTTTTTAAAAAATGAAGCGTGGGTATCACTGGTGAACCCAGCAATCAACCCCTAACTCCGACTTCCCTGAAGAAGCTGAGTTATCTTCTTCACAACTGAGTGGCTTGCAAGGCTGTTTCAGAGGTCAGTTAAGAGACAACCATTTTATTGAGAGTTTGGAGTCATTGGACAGACCAGGTTAAGCTGGGAATTTCCCCTCCCCAAGGAGCATTAGTGAAACATTGTTTTTTTACAAATAAAGGTGCTTGAGTAAGTCATTTGGCCCCATTCTTCCATTCAGCCCCATGGCTGATATAATTACTCCACAGTCCACCTACCCCCATAACCTTTTACCCCATTGCAATTTCCACTGTCTTTGGAGACAGAGTATTCCAAAGACTCAATCCTCTAGGGGGAAGCAAAAATGTTGTAGCTTAAATGGGTGGCCCCTTATTTTTAAACAGTGATGGTCATTATTACTGATATTAACTTTTTATTTCTGACCAAATTAAATTGACTGAATTTAAATATTCCAGTTGCTGTGGTAGGATTAGATCCAATGTCTTCATAAGTCCAGACCTCTGGATAATCATGCTACCATTACTGCTCATGGAGCGAGAGAGAGATCTAGCAGAATTCCTGCTGCTTTGGTGTATTTTTCTGCATGCTTCAACCTTTCTCCCTGTGTAAGCCATGGGATTCTAAACGCCTGGTACTTATGACACTTATGGGCCACCGTTTATTGCCCTAGCTGCCTCTTGAGAAGGTGGGGGTGAGTTGCCTTCCTGAACTGCTGCAGTCCACCTGCTGTGGATTGACCACAATGCCATTAGTGCTCCTAGCCTTTGGCGTGCTTTTGTAGCCACTACATATATGTGGTGAGTCCAGTTGAGTTTCTGACCACTGATTACTCCCAGGATGTTGATAGTGGGATTCAGTGATGGTAACACCATTGAATGTCAAGGGGCGGTGATTAGATTATCTCTTGATGGTCATAGACTGGCATTTGTGTGGCACAAATGTTACTTGCCACTTGTCAGCCCAAGCCTGGATATTGTCCAGATCTTGTTACCATTGACCACTGACTGCTTCAGTGTCTGAGTCGTCATGAATGGTGCTGAACATTGTGCAGTCATCAGCAAACATCCCCACTTCTGACCTTATGATGGAGGGAAGTTTATTGATGAAGCAGCTGAAGATGGTTGGGCCTAGCACACTACCCTGAGGAACTCATGCAGAGATGTCCTGGAGCTGAGCTGACTGATCTCCAACAACCAAAAGCATCTTCCTATGTGTCAGATAAGACTCTAACCACTGGAGAGTTTGTCCCGATTCCCACTGATTACAGTTTTGTTAGGGCTTGCTGATGCCACACTCCCCTCATCTCTGAAATTCAACTCTTTTGTTCATGTTTGAACCAAGGTTGTATTAAGTTCAGGAGTTGAGTGGCCCTGGAGGAACTCAAACTGGGCGTCACCGAGCAAGTGCTGCTTGATTGGACTGTTGATGACCCCTTCCATCACTTTACTGATGATCGACAGTAGACGAATGGGGCTGTAACTGGCCAGGGTGGGATTTATCCTGCTTTTATGTACAAGACATACTTGGGCAATTTTCAACATTGTTGGGTAAGTACCGACCAGTGTTGTAACTGTAATGAAATAGATTGGCTAGGGAGCAGCAAGTTCTGGAGCACAAGTTGTCAGGGTCTGTTGCCTTTGCAGTATCCAGTGCCTCCAACCATTTGTTGATATCACATGGAGTGAATTGAATTGGCTGAAGACTGGTACCTGTAATGCTGGGGACCACTGGAGGAGGCAGAGATGAATCATCTACTTGGCACTTCCAGCTGAATTGCTCCAAATATTTCAGCTTCATCCTTTACACTGACGTGCTGGGCTCTTCCAGCATTGGGGATGGGGAAATCTGTGGAGCCTCCTCCTCCAGTGAGCTGTTTAATCGTCCACCACCATTCACAACTGGATGTGGCAGGACTGCAGAGCTTAGATCTTATCCGTTGCTGTGGGATTACATAGCTCTATCACTTGCTTCCTTTGTAATTTCTCATTCACGTAGTCATGTTCAGTGGCTTCACCAAGTTGACACCTCATCTTAAAGTATGCCTGATGCTGCTCCTAGCATGCTCTCCTGCACCCTGGTTAAGTGGGGGATATACCAGGCCATGAGGGTACAGATTGTGCTGGAGTACAATCCTGCTGTTGTGGATGCCCCACAGCCTTGAGTTGCTAGACCTGTTTCAAGTCTGTCCCATTTAGCACAGCAAAAACACCACACAACACAATGGAGAATAATATCAACATGAAGGCGGGACTTTGTCTTCACAAAGACTGTGTGGTGGTTGCTCTTACCAATACTGTCATGGACATTGAGGAATACCACTCTGTTAACATAGCACAAGATAAGGAGGCAGGCCTCCAGGACACCACAACCTAGTATAATATTAAGACTGCTAACTCTCCAGGACTGGCCTGGAACCTCGAGAAAGTGAAGATCAATTTTCAGGCCTCTCCTGTGTACAAGACTGGAGAACAATGATGAGGATATTTAAAAACTATATTATTTTTGGTCATTTTTCAATATTCCTTTTCACCATATACAAATATATAGGGCTGATTGGGGGGCAGTCAAACATCATCTCACTGGGTGAGGCGGCTTTCTGCTATCCAGAATGTGACAAGAATGGATGTGTTAGCTGATTACCGCTTGGAGTGTGGGGACAAGTTGTGTGATGAAACCTCCAGGAATAGATTTAATTACAGTCGCTAATCATAACAGGAATGAACCAGCCCAACGGCATCATTCTATATTACCCTCTATTCAGAGCCAACAGAGGTAATAAAACGCCAATGACAACTGAAAAGCAAGTGGCAGTCAGCTGTTGAAGCATTCTTGATGAAGAGCTTTTGCTCGAAGCATTGACGCTCCTGCTCCTCGGATGCTGCCTGACTGGCTGTGCTTTTCCAGCACCACACTTTTCGACAATGAAGCTGAAGGTACCAACTAATAAAGGGTCACTTAGAAGCTGTATTGAGACCTACAGATTGGACAGCAGGGAGACCAGACACAAAGGGATGGTAGTACATTGCTTTTGCTACTCACAAGATGCTTTCTGCTACAGTCAAATTTTCTCATTGGTTAAAACAAAATTTAGGTTTCTTCTTTACTTAAAGACACAAAGTTCATCAAATAAAATTCAGTTATATTTTTCTCCTAATAGTTTTGCCATTAGTTTTTTTAATGAAAATTTCAAATTCCTGATTACTATCATACTCTGTACATCTCACCTTTATTACAATTTTAGTTTCTTTCACAGTCACACAATTTGATTCACATTTGATTCCCACAATCCAGCATCATTCGAAATCTAAAACTGCAAACTATTACTCAGCTTAACATCTACATGAAATAACTTTGACAAAAATTACTATCAATCCAACAGCCCCAAGTTTAAATCCCTTCTTACCAGAGTGGGAGGGAGGAAGGAGGCTGTGCTATCAACTGACCCAAAGTCAGAAATATGAACAGACCTGACAATCTACTCCTTTGGGCTGATAAGACAGCCTTTAATTTGTATTACTGAATGTTAGTTGAGACTGACTGTCTCCCTAGTCATTTTACACAAATATTCAATCACAAAAAATTCCAAATTTAAAATCGAATCTGGAAAAATGATGTGTTTGAACATCTTCAAATTTATTTTTTTAAAAACCTATTATCAATGAAAGATTTGGTTAAAAAATTCACTTTTAAAAAGGTAACAATACATAATATATATTTTACTTTATATTGGGTTATTCACATAACCAGACCCTTGAATGAGACACCAAGGCTAACCAGGCATCTGCAGGAATTATTCAGTACAACACAAAGTAAAAGCTAAAACAGACAAGATTCAATGTTTGTGAGGAATGCCACCATTTTAATTGGCTTTGATTAAACTTAAAATGCATCGTGTTTCGAGTGATAAAAATGTAGAGGCAAAAGCTCCCTTGACCATTCTGTGATAAGCTCAAAGCAAATTGAAAAATATCATTCAGTAACCAAAGGGTCTGTGTTGAAGAGGCTTTCCCCTGGATCATCTGGTCCACTGGAGAGAATAAGAAATTGAGTATCCAATGCACATGAAGTACATTAACCCAATGAAAGGGGTCAAAAAATTACCACTTCCCACATTCTCTCCTGGGATGGTGGTGGGATATAAATTCACAGTACATAAATAAATTTTAATAGCCAGGTTCACAGATTAAGGATAACAACTCCATGAAATACAACACACTCTTGACTGATTAGATTTTGCAATAGTCTGATAAGCGATGTCCCATTGTATGAAATAGTTGGTTGAAAATTACAATGTAAACAAAGTGTGGTACTCCCAATTCATAAATATCTGCTTGAGATCACCCCAAGAAAAACCTGTGATAACCTCAGCTTGGATGGAAGGGGCTACAGGTAGTTATGGGTGTTGTCCATATCCCCAAGTCAAGGAGAACATACATTTCCGCAGTCAATGGATTGCTTCAATTTTAATTACTTTTTTATATAAAAGTATCCAGTGTAGAAAAGCAAAGTATTTTCCAATTTAAAAAAAACAAACACACACATTACAAATAAAAGTCCACCTTGGTGGCCACTGTTTTGCAGCCTTTGTCTGAATAGATCTTTTCTTTCTCTGGAAAGTATGTCATTTCATTGGCTATTTCCGTCATGATATGTTCGTCCTCCTCGTAACCCCGGGCTTTCAGTTCTTCCCTGACGCACAACCTCACGTGTTTGTATTCCAGGGGAAGGAACGGGACAAAGTAGTCGATCAGGTTTTTGTCAATGAGACTGGTATGCCAAAATCCACCTATCCAAGGCAAAAATGAATTGGTTACCCAGACTGAATAGCCACGGATTGTCAACAGGCAAAGTTTTCGATCGTTGTGTTAAATTTCATCCACATCCATCTACAACTTTTGCTTCCAGTGTGGAAAAACCTCAGCTTTAAAATTTTCATCCTTTATTTTTCAAATCTATTCCAGAGTCTTGTCTGTCTTCATCTCCGTAACATCCACCAGTTCCACAGACCTTCCAGATCTCTATACTATAATCCCAGACTCCTGCACATTCTCAATTTCCATTCCTTCATGCTTACTTGGTTGTGCCTTCAGCAGCTGACATTCTGAAAATTCTTCCACAAACCTCTCCTCACTTTGTGCTTTAGAACATACTTCAAAAGTTTAAAAAAGTTTTGATGTAAAAAAAGTCAAGATCGATGGGAGTCAACAGGAAAGTGGCACAGTCTTAATGAATGGCAGAGCAGGCTGGAGGGGTCAAATGGCTTCTGCCTGCTCTTAATTCTTAAGTAAACAGACCTCTTTGACAAAGTTGATCTAAGGGCTATCTCCAATTGGCTCAGTGCAAAATTCTGTTTCATATTGTTCCTGTGAAGCAACTTGGCATGTTCAATTAATTAAAGATGTGTGTAAATACCACTTGAAGATGATGAAGGAAACTCAACCATTAGGATGCAGGAGAAAGGATGAGGAATGTCAGATCAGCCATGGTCCTCTTGAATGACACAGTACACACAAGGGACCGAATGGCCTATTACTGTTCCTACTTCTTATGATTTTATGGGAAGACGGGAGAAGTCAATCCACATTTCTACCTAACTCTCACAGCAACTCAATAAGGAGGGCAGGGGGTGACAATTTACACAGCAGATTGACTTACAGTTTAGTATAGAGGGGGAAGAGAGGTCCATTGCCCAAGTTGGATGCAAGCTCAAGGGCTGCTACCCAGTTATCACATGAAATAGGGAATGGAGAAGTTCCATTGTTTTTAAACAGTCGCCCAAAATAAACTCAGTGCAGGTACCTACTGTTGCATCCTGCAAATTATAATACTCCCAACATCCAGAGTCTGAATCGAAGTAGCCTTCAAGCACACAGCATCAGAAAATTGCAATTAGTTACAGAGACCAGGGTTCCCAAAAGAAAAAAAAGGGGCTCGACCATTCTTCCATTGACCTTAAGAGATTGGCATTCAATTGCATGCAAGTGCAAGGACTGGACCAGACAGTGCTGAGGACAGCCTCCTTACATCACTATCTAAATCTCGACATGAACCAATGATTTATTGGCCTCACCAGATGACAGCCAGCACATTCAGGAGGCGAGGGTAAAAGATTCTGCAAACCGATGAGTATTGGGACAGACTACACTGAAAACAACCAGTTTTGTTCATACGGAGATTAAAGATTTAGATCACTAGTGAATTTTTTTGCCTCCCTGTTCCTAATAGCCACTTGTAAGCAAAGAGTGCCTGAAAATAAGATTAAGTGAAGGGGTGTGATGTTGACAGGATGAACCAGTGCACAGCCTGTTTCAAACCTAGCTAAAACGTGGCAAGCAAACTTACTTTTTTTGTTATTGAAGACTCCAAGGGATACTTTACTCTCAAGGTCCTTCAAATGAATATCTTCCCTTTTGTTTCCTTTTTGCCAAAAGTCCAGCGTAATCTCAGTTATCCTTTCTCCTCCCGCATTACTGTTTATAATGGGGGAAAAAGAAATTAGGACCAGCAAATGGAAATCTGTAGGGTATACATGCAAGTCAAATCACAAATGATGTGCCCTCTGATTTTTATCAATAATTCCTCCTCATCCCTCAATAGCCTTTTAGCTAACCAATAATGTCTCCCTCACCACCATCACTGTGGGACATCAATGGCTTGGGTACAAAGTCCAGGTCTGGAAATGTGTTGCTGGAAAAGCGCAGCAGGTCAGGCAGCATCCAGGGAACAGGAGAAACTGGTGAAATCTGAGTTCATCCCTTGTGGTTGGAGGGTTCCTAGGCGGATGATGAGGCGTTCTTCCTCCAACCGTTGTTTCGCTGTGGTCTGACGATGGAGGGGTCCAAAGACCTGCATATCCTTGGTGGAGTGGGAGGGGGAATTGAAATGTTGAGCTACAGGGTGGTTGGGTTGGTTGGTCCGGGTGTCCCAGCTACAGGGTGGTTGGGTTGGTTGGTGAAAGTCTAGGTGAAAACTTCAGTGTAAAACACAGAATGGTGCAATCCTGCCTAAAGGGTGGACGCTGGGAATTTGTTTCCATTAGGTGGGGAGACTAGGACCCATGGGCACAGCCTGAGAATTAGAGGGGATCAATTTAGAACGGAAATGAGGAGACATTTCTTCAGCCAGAGAGTGGTAGGCCTGTGGAATTCAGTGCCAAGGAGCACAGTGGAGGCCAGGACATTAAATGTCTTCAAGGCAGAGATTGATAAATTCTTGACCGCGCAAGGAATTAAGGGAAACGGGAAAGAGTGTGGGTAAGTGGAGTTGAAATGCCCATCAGCCATGATTAAATGGTGGAGTGAACTCAATGGGCTGAATGGCCTTACTTCCAATCCTATGCCTTATATCTTTCCAGTTGTATGTAAAATGTCCCAAAGCACTATTTCACAGAACAGCAGGGAAGCTGTTCTTGACCAATATTGAACCCCAAAACATTATCAATAAAACAGGTTATCAGGTCATCTCATTACTGTTTGTGGGAACGTGCTGTGTTTCTTACATTAGAACGGTAACTTCACTTCAAAGTAATTAATTTGGCACAAGCACTCTGGGACATCCTGAGGTTGTGAAAACCACTAAAGGACTTGTGTCCTCCCAAAATAATAGTTCTCAAAGTGATTTGGACTAACATTCTAGGGGTTAACACTGACCAGAAAAATCAATGGGAGTAGCCATATCAATACTGTGGCTGCAAGAGCAGATCAGAGGCTGGTAATCAAGCCAGTTAGTAACTCACCTCCTGACTCCCCAAAGGTATGAGTCAGGAATGAGATAGAGTATTGTCCACTTGCCTAGTGAGTGCAGCTCCAATAACACTCAGTAAATTCCACACCACCCAAAATAAATCAGCCTGCCTGGTACCCCATCCACCACTTTCACAGTCACTCCCTCCATTACTGATGCACACTGGCACACTAAAATAATTTTCTAAAAAATTGTAATTTAATTTGTTCAATTCTTTTTGACCATTTCATTTGTTTTGTTGATTGTTGCTCTACCATAGTGGCACACATTAGGATGAAAATTACTTCTCCCAGATTACTTTCAACTTTGAATCATAGAATCCCTACGGTGGAGAAGCAGGTTATTCGGCCCATCAAATCCAAACCGACCCAATGAAGAGCATCCCACCCAGACTCTCCTGCTACCCATGCAACCTTGCATTCCCCATGGCTAACCCACCTAGCGGGCACATCCCTGAACACTATGGTCAATTTAGCATGGCCAATCCATGTAACATGGACATCTTTGGACTGTGGCAAGAAACCGGAGCACCCAGAGGAAACCCACACAGACACGGGGAAGACATGCAAACTGTCCACAGACGGACAGTTGCCCGAGGCTGGGTGAATTCCCCGGCACTATGAGGCAGCCATGCTGTTACTTCATCTGTAGCAATTTCCACACCATGTTCGGAGTAAAGGTATCAGAAAAACTTTCCTTAGACATGCAATAATGCTCATGTTTATCTGTATTTGATAGCACTGCCCTATCCACTGATTTTACAAAGCAATGGATTAAGTCAGTAACTTAGTGAGTTTTGAGAAGATTTGTAGCACAGGTAGAGGTTCTGGATGTAGGTTTGCTCACTGAACTGGAAGGTTCATTTTCATGCTCAGCGAGCAAACCTACATTCAGTGACTTAGTGTGTTCATGGGGTCTAGAGGAAGTAATAAAATTCAAATCAATAAACCCTGATTTACCTCAGGAAGACGAAAATGGCATTCCGGTACACTACGCCATCAATGTTATCGTAGTAGTCCAAGTAAGGCTTAATGGCATCAATAAGGCCTGCTTGCATTTTGTCCATTTCATCAAATATGAACATGGACCTGCCACACAAGGTAACGTTACCGCGAATCCATTTCTGTAGCAGTTCCTGTGGGAGAAAACATTTACTTTGATACAAAAAGATACATAGCTATACAGCTGACATCCCTTTGTCACTTCTCTCCACCCCATTCACCCTTACACAGGCTCAAATGATTCAGATTCTATTTCACTGTGTCACTGGTGCAATGACATATTGCCTGCAGTCAAGATCAATTGATATTACAGAATGGTTGCTCCAGGATTGCACAAATAACTACCATTATTGCAGTGACATTTTTAAAGACCGAGTACTGAAATGCAAGCAAAGGAGGCGGCCAGTTTGGGCCATTGTATTTGCCCTCCTACTTGCTCCACATTACAATAATCTAACCTCAATTCCTTTC
This sequence comes from Chiloscyllium plagiosum, assembly GCF_004010195.1. NCBI lineage: Eukaryota > Metazoa > Chordata > Chondrichthyes > Orectolobiformes > Hemiscylliidae > Chiloscyllium > Chiloscyllium plagiosum. The sequence continues at coordinate 41,758,211 of NC_057739.1, forward strand.
TCTTTCCCTGCAGTTCTTTCAAGTGTTTAATCCTTTCATGTTTGTTTGTGGAATCTGGGGACCGCTAACCTTCAGACATCGTGGAGTATCTTCTTGAACTACTTCAATCTGTTGTAGGTACAAGCACAGTGCTGTTAGGGAAGGAGTTCAGAATTTCAGAGTTGTGACCCAGTGACAGAGAAGGAATGGTGATATATTTCTAAGTCAGGATGCTGTGTGGTGAGGAGGGGACATTCAGGCGGTGACATTCCAAAAGGTTGAAATAATTCTACTCCCACCATCGCCCCAAACTGAGGACTACTACTTGATTTTCATGGGCTACATTTTTCCCCTCTCTAACTCGCATTATAAGTGAGATTCGGTCATATAGCACCATTACCTGCTGCATGTGTGTTGAAATACGGGATATTTGGACTCTCCGAAGCAGAACTGAAACTCATCAATATGCTGAATAATTTTCAACTCTCCATTAAATTTAAAGCCACAACATACAAGGAAAGCTGAAATTTCCAAGACAGGAAGGGATTAGAGGGATACGGGACAAGTGCTGGCAAATATGATTAGATTGGGTTGGAATATCTGGTCAGCACGGACGAGTTGGATCGAAGGATCTGTTTCCGTGCTGTACATCTCTATGACTTTATGACTACAGTATTTTAACTGCCATAAGACAACATCTAAGGTAGCAAAAGTTTCCTTCAATAAATTACACTTCATAAAAAGGAGTTCCTCTGGATGGTGCCTAGGCCCAAGCATCTGCTTCATCAGTGACCTCCCTTCTATCATAAGGTCAGAAATGGGGATCTTTGCTGAAAGTTGTACAATGTTTAGCACCATTCATGTCTTCTCAGAAATTGAAGCATTCCAGAATCTGCTATGCTTTGCTTAACATGACACAACATTCTCCACTTGATGAGTACAGCTCCAAAAACACTCAAGCAGCCCAACATCCAGGACAAAACAACCTGTTGATTGGCCCCATCCACAACCTTCAACATTCATTCCCTTTACACAGGTGTATAGTAGCAACAATGTGTACCATCCTCAAGATGCAATGCAGTGACACATGAAGGCTCCAGCAACAGCGTCGTCCAAGCCTTGATCCTCTTGCAGCTAGAAGGACCGGGGCAACAAATGCACCCTCTCCAAGTCACAACACATTATTGTGGAACTATGTAACTGTTTCTGCACTGTTGTAGATCAAAATTCTAGAGCTCCCCTTCTAATGGCACTGTGAGCGACCCTAATGGCAGCAATTAGACTTTGACAGGAAAACACCAGCACTATTCCACCTACGGAGATCTTACATTTTCTTGCAGTGAGAACTTCACCTGCTGTTAATATATACTCTCGTGCAAAGGCTTGGAAAACACTGCAGTTGTTTTCTGAAGCAGACTGAATTGCATTTAATCGGCTAGCAGACAGCACTCCATGACAAAGCAGTCACTTGATTGTTAACCCTCCATCAACTGGAGTAGAGTGGTGCTGGAAAAGCACAGCAGTTCAGGCAGCATCCGAGGAGCAGGAAAATCGACGATTCGGGCAAAAGCCCTTCATCAGGAATACAGGCATAGTGCCTGAAGGGTGGAGAGACAAAGGAGGGGAGGGTGGGGGTGGGGAGAAAGTAGCATAGAGTACAATAGGTGAGTGGGGGTGGGGATGAAGGTGATAGGTCAGGGAGGCGGGTGGAGTGGATAGGTGGAAAAGAAGATAGGCCAGTAGGACAGGTCATGGGGACAGTGCTGAGCTGGAAGTTTGGAACTGGGGTGAGGTGGGAGAAGGGGAAATGAGGAAACTGGTGAAGTCCACATTGATCCAAGGTGGAAGATGAGGCGTTCTTCCTCCAGGCGTCGGGTGGTGAGGGAGCGGCAGTGAAGGAGGCCCAGGACGTCCATGTCCTCGGCTGAGTAGGAGTTGAAATGTTGGGCCACAGGGCAGTGTGGTTGATTAGTGCGGGTGTCCCAGAGATGTTCCCTAAAGTGCTCTGCTAGGAGACGTCCAGTCTCCCCAATGTAGAGGAGACAGCATCGGGAGCAACGGATACAATAACTGATATTGGTGGATGTGCAGGTAAAAATATGATGGATGTGGAAGGCTCCTTTAGGGCCTTGGATAGAGGTGAGGGAGGTGGTGTGGGTGCAGGTTTTGCAATTCCTGCGGTGGCAGGGGATGGTGCCAGGACGGGAGGGTGGGCTGTTGGGGGGGCGTAGGCCAGACCAGGTAGTCACGGAGGGAATGGTCTTTGTGGAAGGCGGAAAATGGTGGGGAAGGAAATATATCCCTGGTGATGGGGTCCATTTGGAGGTGGCAGAAATGTCGGCGGATGATTTGATTTATGCAAAGGTTGGTAGGGTGGAAGGTGAGCACCAGGGAGTTTCTGTCCTTGTTAGGGTTGGAGGAGTGGGGTTTGAGGGCGGAGGTGCGGGATGTGGACAAGATGCGTTGGAGGGCACCTTTAACCACATGGGAAGGGAAATTGCGGTCTCTAAAGAAGGACGCCATCTGGTGTTCTGTGGTGGAAATGGTCCTCCTGGGAGCAGATACGGCGGAGGCGGAGAAATTGGGAATACGGGATGGTTTTTAAGAAATGAGGGCTCATCCGGCTCCGCCTCCGCCGTATCTGCTCCCAGGAGGTCCAGTTCCACCACAGAACACACCAGATGGCCTCCTCCTTTAGAGACCGCAATTTCCCTTCCCACGTGATTAAAGATGCCCTCCAACGCATTTCGTCCACATCCAGCACCCCAGCCCTCAGACCCCACCCCTCCAACCGTAACAAGGACAGAACCCCCCTGGTGTTCACTTTCCACCCCACCAATCTTCGCCAACATTTCCGCCACCTCCAAACGGACCCCACCACCAAGGATATAAGTTCCCTCACCATCCATTTCCGCCTTCCGCAAAGACCATTCCCTCCGTGGCTACCTGGTCAGGTCTACGCCCCCCCAACAACCCACCCTCCCGTCCTGGCATCATCCCCTGCCACCGCAGGAATTGCAAAACCTGCGCCCACACCTCCTCCCTCACCTCCATCCAAGGCCCTAAAGGAGCTTCCACATCCATCAAAGTTTTTCCTGCACATCCACCAATATCATTTATTGTATCTGTTGCTCCCGATGCGGTCTCCTCTACATTGGGGAGAATGGACCCGTCCTAGCAGAGCGCTTTAGGGAACATCTCTGGGACACCCGCACCAATCAACCATACCGCCCTGTGGTCCAACATTTCAACTCCCCCTCCCACTCTGCCGAGGACATGGAGATCCTGGGCCTCCTTCACCACCGCTCCCTCACCATCCGACACCTGGAGGAAGAACGCCTCATCTTCCGCCTCGGTTCACTTCAACCCCAGGGCATCAATATGGACTTCACCAGTTTCCTCATTTCCCCTTCCCCCACCTCACTCCAGTTCCAAACTTCCAGCTCGGCACGATCCCCATGACCTGTCCTACTGGCCTTTCTTCTTTTCCACCTATCCACTCCACCCTCCTCTCTGACCTATTACCTTCATCCCCACCCCCACTCACCTATTGCACTCTATGCTACTTTCTCTCCACCCCTACCCTCCTCTCATTTACCTCTCCACCCTTCAGGCACTCTGCCTGTATTCCTGATGAAGGGCTTTTGCCCAAAACATCGATTTTCCTGCTTCTCGGATGCTGCCTGAACTGCTGTGCTTTTCCAGCACCACTCTACTCCAGAATCTGGTTTCCAGCATCTGCAGTCATTGTTTTTACCTAACCCTCCATCAACCATCAGCAGCACGTACCATCAAAATACTTTGCTAAATCTGTACTGAAACTTAGTTACACCCTAATTTTCTGGCCACCATATTACAAAAAGAATATACAGGCAAAGAGAATGGAGACCATAAGACATAGAAGTGGAAGGGTAATGTATATTTTTTAATTTCTCCAGGGCAATTAGGAATGGACAACAAGCCAGTGACACCTAATTGCCCTAGAGAAATTCAAAATTATATATATTAACTCCATTCATTTTGGAGCCTGTATATTCTTTTTAGTGTTGGCACAGTACTTCACTTTTTATGATATGGTGGCCAGGCAATTAGGGTGTAACTAAGTTTCAGTACAGATTTAGCAAAATATTTTGATGGTACATGCTGCTGATGGTGGATGGAGGGTTAACAATCAAGTGAGCTGCTTTGTCCTGGAGTGCTGCCTGCTAGCCTATTAAATGCAATTCAATCTGCTTCAGAAAACAACTGCGGTGTGTTCCAAGCCTTTGCACAAGAGTATATATTAACAGCAGGTGAAGTTCTCACTGCAAGAAAATGTAAGATCTCCGTAGGTGGAATAGTGCTGGTGTTTTCCTGTCAAAGTCTAATTGCTGCCATTAGAATTACATTGAATGACTCATTTTGATGGTTACATACTTAGCAAGGAAACAATTTAACAATCGACAAACCGTACCAAAGGGCAAGTTATTGTGGTAAGTTAGTGCGGAAGCATCCACAGATAATTTCACAATGAACAGCACCATGTTAACCAGTACTAAACAGGTAATAAAGCAAATTCATGCCAAAAGTGGTCAATTTATTCCACCACAGCTGTGCCTCAGGTTTTGGAAGAAGAGTAACTTGCTCATTGGCCACTCAGAATCCATCACATTAACATGGTATCCGAAGAACAGCAGGTTTCTTCCCAACAAATGGCACTACTGAACTGGGTTTAATGTCAAGCTGATAGCTTTACAGTCACTTTTACTGATCCAAGCCATTTAGTTCCAGATTTCTTAAATACTGAATTCAAATTCTCAAAACAGCCATGGAGAGACCTGAAGATTTGTTTCTCAGGATGGGTGGATACTGTAGGGTTATAGGAGAAATGGTGGCTTCGTGGTGACGTCACTGGATGAGTAATCCAGAGGCCCAGATTAATGCTCTGGGGATATGGATTGAAATCCCACCACATTAGCTAGAGATGAGGGCCAGCATAGGGAACAGTGACCATAAAATCATAAAAACCCAACCGGTTCACTAATATCTTTCAGGAAAGGAAATTTATCATCCTGACCTGATCTGCTCTGTATGTGACTCCAGATCCACAGTAATGGGTAGCCTTTAATTGCTGTCTAAAATGGCCGAACTAGCCACTCAGCTCAAAAGCAATTGGGGATGGCCAACAATAGCTGGTCTCACCAGCCTATGAAGAAATTATAAGAGAAGGGGAAGAGCAGGAGAATAAGACTGATTGGATAGTAAAAGCGCAGGCACAGGCAGAATGGGCTAAATAACATCCTTCTGTGTTTCATTATTTTATGGGAAAGAACACCATTCTTTTCAACATTAGCATGACTCACTTTACAGCATTTCACTAGTTCTTCTTGATTTGCACAGCTACTACTCTTACAACACTAAACCACCATTGGTGCCTTGTGGGTCATGTAGTGTTGACAACTGCACTTCTCATTATTGTCATCACATGACTAACATAACCATTACATCATGCTCATCAATTGTACATTACACTATACAATAAATTATTAAATACATAGGAATGATTTTCTAGCATCAATTTGACCTCAAGAATTCAGGCAAGGTTGAGATAGATGTTCATTTATTTCAAGTATGGCATCACCCGAACACACTCAATTAGATTACAATGAGAATTCATTGCTGAAAGTGTATTTGGAATCTACTCAATCCTTCAATGAAAATTTAGCTCATAACTCTTCCTAACATAACATCTTGGAGTCACCCTTGAGAAGAAATTTAACTGGACCAGCCACTTAAATACTGTGGGCACAAAAGCAAGTCAGAAGCTTAGGATTCTCATAAGGGTAACTCACCTCCTGACTCGTCTGTCCACCACCTCCAAAGCCCAATTCAGGAGTGTGACGGAATAGTCTCTACTTGTCTGGATGGGTACAATATCAACAACACCAAAGAACCTTAACATTACCAAGGACAATGCAGCCTATTTGATTGACACCCAATCCTCCACCACTAATGCACAGAGGAACAAAGTGTACCATCTACAAGATGCACTGCAGTAACTCACCAAGGTTCCTTCGACATCATCTTCCAAATGTGCAACCTATAAACCTAGCAGGGTAAGGGCAGTAGGTACATAGAAACACCATCTGTGTGTTCTCCTTCAAGCCACGCACTAACCTGACTTGTAAACAATATCAGCATTCCTTCAAAACCCTAAATCTCCTTCCCATAGCACCATAGGTACACCTAAACCACACAAACTGTAGCATTTCAAGAAAGCGACTCACCACCACCTTCTCAATGGCAGTTAAGAGACTGGCACTAAATGCTGGTCCACCCACTGATTGTCAAATCCCATAATGAATTGTTAAATTCATTAGCTTCATTGTAGTCACAGTTCTTTCTTCACTTCTACTAATGCTTCAACTATAACCAACTCATAACTGTACTTGTCCCATTGAATATTACAAAGTGAAGATTTGCTCGTGGACCTAGTAATGGGGAATGAGCCAGACAGAGAAGAGAAATAGAAGTCTGAAAAGATAACAAAATACACTAAGATAATGGAGAGAAGCTCATACATATGACCAAAAATACATTGAATAGAAGCTAATATTGTGACACTGAGAAGACAACAATATTGGCAAACAGTGTCATAGAACAAAAATAGAAAGCATGTAAAATGCAGTTCAAAGTGCAATATAATACATTCTGCCAAAGGAACAAACTAATCACCAGTTTTATCAAACTGAAATATTACCTTATATTGGCTGAGATATTCAGGATGAGGGAAGTGCAAAGTGGAGACAAACTGATGAACGTAGTTACTCTCCAGTCCATTTCTATAAATGTTCTCTGCAATTATTTTACTGATTAGATTTTTGCCTGTCCCAGTCCAGCCATGTAGTGAAAGTGTGAGGGGCTTTTTGGGGTTTGGATTCATCAAGAAACCTTTGACTGCCTTCAAGACAACTTGCTTGGCAACGTGTTGTCCAAACAGCTTGTTTTCCAAGTCCATCTTCAATCCTGGTTATGCAAACAAAGTTCAGATCATTACACAAATAAATGCTTCCTGTTAAAGGCAGAATTTCACTACCATTATTTATATTTAAAGTGATAAAAAATATTTTGATTTTAAGAACAGAAACATGCAGTACTGAAGGTGGTCAGTTGCCCCATCGCCCAGAACCGGCTTTTTGAAAAAGCTCAGTTTCATTCCTTTGGTCTTTTCCTCATGGACTTGAATTTTCTCTCGTTCAAATATTTAATAATAGCCTCTTTGAATATCACAATTGACTCCGCTTCCACTGCCCTTTCAGACAGCATATTCAAGATCATAAGTCAAATGAAAGCAGAGTCAATGGACTCAAAATGTTAACTCTGTTCCTCTACTCACAGATGCTGTCAGACCTGCTGAGTTATTCTGGCACTTTCATTTTCATTGTAGATCATTACTTGTGGGTTCAAAATAATCCTCACCTTTCCACATTACTTCTGTAAATTGCCTTAAATTAACATCCTCCAGTTACTGTTACTCCTGCCCATGGCAATAGATTCTCTTTGTGCCGTATTAAAATGCCTCAATTCTATGCACCCAGACCATAAGATCATAGGACAGAGGGACGTTGAAACAGAAGTAGACCATTCTGCTCATTGAGTCTAGTTCACAATTCAATGAGATCATAGATGATCTGCTGATCCTCAACTCAGTCAAACTCACATGGCACAGAAACCGACCCATTTTATTCATGTACTTATCCAAATGCTTTTTAAACAATATAACTGTACCTGCATCCACCTACTTCCTCTGGAATTTCATTCCACACGTGAATCACTGTGCAAAAACAATTACATAGAACATAGAACAGAACAGGCCCTTCAGCCCACGATGTTGTGCCGACCATTGATCCTCATGTGAGGTAAAATGTACGAACCCTCAAATTTCTGTGACCATATGCATGTCCAGCAGTCTCTTAAATATCCCCAATGACCTCGCTTCCACAACTGCTGCTGGCAACGCATTCCATGCGGAAAGAACCCGCCTCTGACATCCCCTCTATACTTTCCGCCAAACAGCTTAAAACTATGACCCCTCGTGTTAACAATTTCTGTCCTACGAAAAAGTTTCTGGCTATCAACTCTATCTATGCCTCTCATTATCTTGTACACCTCAATTAGGTCCCCTCTCTTCCAATGAAAAAAGTCCAAGCTCAGTCAACCTCTCTTCGTAAGATAAGCCCTCCAGTCCAGGCAGCATCCTGGTAAACCTCCTCTGAACCCTCTCCAAAGCATCCACATCTTTCCTATAATAGGGCGACCAGAACTGGACGCCATATTCCAAGTGCAGTCTAACCAAAGTTTAATAGAGCTGCAACAAGATCTCACGGCTCTTAAACTCAATTCCCCCTGTTAATGAAAGCCAAAACACCATATGCTTTCTTAACAACCCTGTCCACCTGGGTGGCAATTTTAAGGGATCTATGTACCTGCACACCAAGATTACCTAATTACCTGTTTGAAATCTTTCTCCTCTCTTTCCCCAAAATCCTCAATTCCCTTACTGATTAGTATACCTGTTGATCCAGACTCAACAGCCCCCTTTGGCAAAGACCAGGCACCGTCCCTCCCATACCACCCTCGGACTGGACACTATCCCCAGACTGGACACTAACCCTCCCACACCACCCTGAGACTGGACACGAGCCCTCCAATACCCTCAGTGCGGACACCATCCTTCCCACACCCTCAGACTGAACACTATCCTCAGACCAGACATCGGTCCTCCTTCCCACATCCTCAGAGTGAAAATTGTCCCTCCGACACTTCCCTCAGACCTTCCAAACCCCCTTCAGCCCATGGATGAGGCTGGGTATGCGATGGGGGCGGGGGGGGGGTTGTAGGGGTTACCTGTAAAGTTGAGCACCAGCCAGC
>NC_057739.1:41771274-41810321 GCF_004010195.1 Chiloscyllium plagiosum
GGGGGGGTATGTGTGTCAGTGAGGGGGGGGGGGGGGGGGGGGTTACCTGTGAAGTTGAGCTGCACCCAGCGGGCCTCACAGCACTCCTGGAGCCTGCAGTACAGGGTGGGGAAGGTACTGAGGAGGCCGGTCAGAGCGGTGGCCACCCCGACAGCAATCCCCATGCTGATGGGCTCCACGGCGGCCGCGAAACGCCCAGATAGCAGCAAGAGGACGAACACGGTCCTGGACACCAGCTTCATCCTTCCCGGCCACCGGCCGCCAACCGCTACCGAAAACCTACTGACCTCACATCCGCCACGCAGTCCAATCCGCCTCCCGCCCCGGGCAAGACAGGAGCGGCTGCCATCTTTGTGCGGGGCAACTCCCAATAATGTCCAAAACACTCACGTTCCTGCATCATATGAAAGTAAAATCAGAAAATGGGTACAACTGATTGGCACCATATTCCATGAGAGCTTTAAAAGAGGAAACAAGTATCTTTCAAAAGGGAATCGATTTTAAATGATTTGCAAAAGAGTCAAACTTTAATAGTATGAGACAACAACCTTCAAGAATTGATGTTGAATCAAGGCTATAGTCCAAGAGATTTATTTGAAAGTACAAGCTTTCGGAGTGCTGCTCCAGATAAAACTGTTGGAATATAACCTAAAGTTGTGACATTTTTAACTTTGTCTACCCCAGTCCAACACTGGCACTTCCACGTCTTGGAGTAGATTGTTTGCAGGTAAAGAGATGATTGGCAAGTGGGAGGCTTTCACAAGTGTGTTAACAAGCGTTCAGAGGCGTTATGTTCCTGTGAGAGTGAAAGGTTTGGCTGGTAAAATTAGGAAACTATGAATGAATAAAGATATTGAGGTTCTAGTCAGGAATAAAAAAAAATCATAGATTACTTGGACTTTAATAAAGCTTTTGATAAGGTTCTGCATGGTAGACTTAGTAAAAGTTAGATCACATGCGATTCAGGGTGAGCTAGCCAATTGGATACAAAATTGGTTTGTCAGTAGGAGACAGATGGTGGAGTTGGAGGGTTGTTTTTCCGGACTAGATGACAGTGACCAGCAGAGTACCACAGGAATTGGTACTGGGTCCACTTTTGTTATTTACATAAATAATTTCTAAGAGAATATAGGATGCATGGTTTGTAAATTTGTGGATGACCGCTAAAATTGGTGGTATAATACAGTGAAAAAGGTCATCTAAGATTACAAAGACATCTTATTCAATTGGGTCAATGGGCTGAGGAGTGGAAGATGGAGTTTAATTTGGATAAATGCAAGGCATTGCCTTTTGATAAAATGAACAAGGGCAGGACTTCTACAACTAATGGTAGGGCCTTGGGTAGTGTTAGAGAAAAGAGACCTTTGGGTTTGGGTACATAATTCTTTGAAATTTATCTCACAGGTAGAACAGGGTAGTTAAGAAGGCATGTAGCATGCTTGCCTTCATTGCTCAGACCATTGATTATAGGAGTTGGGCATCATGTGGAGGTTGTACAGGACATTGGTGGGACCTCTTCTGGTTGATCTATTACAGGAAGTATATTATTAAACTGGACAGGGTTCAGAAAAGATTTATCAGGATGTTGCCTGGAATAGAGGGTTTGAGGGCCAGATAGGCTGGGATGTTTTTTACTAGAGCATCAGAAGTTGATGGGTGACCTTATAGAGGTTTACAAAATCATGAGGGGCATAGATAAGGTGAATAGCAAAGGTCTTTTCCCTGTAATAGGGGAGTTCAAAACTAGGGGGCATACTTTCAAGGTGAGAGGAGAAAGATTTAAAAAGGACATGAAGGGCAATTTCCTTTTACACAGATTGGTTAGTGTGTGGAATGAACTGCCAGATGAAGTGGTAAATGCAGGTACAGTTATAATGTTTAAACAATGTTTGGATAAGTACATGAATAGGAAAGGTTTGGAGGGATATGGGCCGAATAAAGTGTTATGAAGATGTGGATGTACTGTACCTTTAAGAAAGTCAAAAGCTAGCAGAACTACCTGACAGCACCAAGTATTCTCAACAAGATACAATGAAGCATGTGGTCCAGCAGTTAATGTAGCTGGTTGCCTAGAGACAAAAACAAATTTGAATTAGGCCAATCAGTTTAAATTATATACCAAAAATACCAAATTCCAATCAAGTTTGAATTTAGTACATTGACTATCTTAAAAGCCAATGACACAATCCAATGCTTTGGGGTATAAGACTGGGGAAAATTGAACAGTTGGGAGGAGAATTGCCACTAACCAACAGATGTAGATTACTAGTCAGAACTGTCCAAGAGGTACCTGTCTAGAGAAGGAGTTTGCAGAGAAAGACATTGACACTGATCGGGAGAGTAAATCTGCAAATAAAAGATTCAAAAACAGCTGGCTGGTTTTGAAATTTGAATTTTTAAGTAAATCTTAACTGGAGGTTTTGTTGGACTAGTGTTATGGAAGGGAATGTAAAAGGTAGGTTAGACGAAAGAGTTGTAAATAATTGTTAGTTAATTATTCTCTGTGATACTTTAAGAAATAAAGTTGTTAATTTTTACTTTAATTAGTTCTTGGCCTCAAATTTTCACAGATTACTGCACGGGATAAATCTTTTCTGTGTTGCTGGTATAAGTTAAGAAGTTAAGTTATGATGTAACAGAAGGCAGCTGGGACTAGTTTAGTTTGGGAACATAATTGGCATAGACTAGTTGGACCGAAGGGTCTGTTTCCATGCTGTATGACTCTAAGCAAGGATGGCAAATGTGAAAAGACTTCTCAGGTTGCTAGTAGATAGTGCATTCCATACACTGCCTGAAAGTGTGATGGGGCAGGTTGAGATGAGGCATTCAAGAGAGCACCAGACAATTGTTCAACTAAAAATGGCATCTAAGGGGATGGAGGGGGGAAAAGTAGGAACTTGGTACTTGATATGCCAAGGCATCATTAATGATGCTCATTTGAAAATCTGGTGCAAGCAAGATGACTATAGGCACCCCTAGCTCCAATTCTGAATTGAATAAATCCTCTAAATTTTCCCTCATTGATTGTGGTCATTCTTTACCACAATGTGGTCATTGGAAGGAAATATATTCTTTCCAATATGCCAATCAACTTTGTGTTACATGCTTTAATCCCCTTAAGTTTGATATTGTCTAACTTTTTTGAAGTTAATTAAAAATGGAAGGTCCTCCCCTCGGAATTTTTCTCATTGCATTGTGCCTACTCTGCCCATTCTGAATTATCCCATCAAATGTCTGTCACTGCATCTCTATTGATCCATCTCTTTGGTGAATCTGGCAGGTGACAATTCAAGGTAGGGGGAATTGGGAGTTAGCATGTGGTAATGTCACTGGATTTGAAATTCTGAGGCCTAGGTTAATGTATGGTTGGTGGGGGCAGTAACAGAGAATCATGGTTTAAAAGCTAAGCTTCAGTGATTGCAACTAAATCAGTTTCTGGTAATAAAAACTCACCTGGTTTGGTCTAAGAGTGATTCCATGGTATCACAACATGGTTGGTTCCTAATTGCTATAGTTTCACAGCTCAAAGGCAATTGGGAAGGCTTAGTGGCAGAGGATTAAGGATAGCACAATGGCTCAGTGGTTAGCACTGCTGCCTCACTGCAGCAGGGACTTGGGCTCAATTCCAGCCTCGGGTGACTGTTTGTGCAAATTCTACACATTCTCCCCATGTCTGCATGGGTTTCCTCCCACAGTCCAAAGATGTGCAGGTTAGGTGCTTTGGCCATGGAAAGTGCAGGATTACAGGGACGGGGTAGAGGTCTGGGTGGGATTCTCTTCCTGGATGTGCCAAATGGCCTGCTTCCACATTGTCGGGATTCCACGACAACAAATTGAAGTAATAAATAGGAAAGCCACAGGTTTTAGGGATAGAGTAGCAGAAGAGTGGAACTAATTTAAAAAGCAAGCAAAGGCCAAATGGGCTCCTTCTGTGTTGTATCATTTTTGGGTGGGGGAGCGGGGTAGTTGTTATCCAGACAGCTGATTTGCAATGCAGTGATGCCAACAGCGTGCATCAATTCTCACACCATCTGAGGTTAGAATGAAGGAATATACAAAGAACTGCACATGCTGGAAATCATTCAAATTGCTGGAAAAACTCCCAGCAGGTCTGGCAGCATCTGTGGAGAGAAGGCAGCGTTAACATTTCAGGTCCAGTGACCAGTCTTCAGAACTGATTGTAGCGAGCACAAGATTGGTAGATGGGAAAGGGGAGGAGTAAGTGATAGGCAGAGATGCAGACCATGGAGGGAGAACGACAGTTGGACAAAGGTCAGTCGAGGATTATCAATAGCTGCTAATGGGGACTGCGACAATGGGTTGAATGTGGTAGCAGCCAATGTGACCTGGAGTGTGGGGTTTGGATTAAGGATATGGGAGAAAGTACTCAAGCCCTAAAATTATTGAACTCTATAATCAATTCCTGAAGGCTGTTGGATCCCCAAGCAGAAAATGAAATGCTGTTCTTCCAGGTTGAACTTCGCTTCACTGAAGCACCACGGCAAGACAGAGATGTTGGCCAGGGAACATGAAGGTGTGAAGTGACAGGCAACTGGAAGCTCAGGGTCAGTTTTTGAAATCAGAACTTAGGTATTCCGCAAAGCAGTCACCCAGTTTGTGTACTGTTTCCCCAATGTAGAGGAGACTGCATTTTGAACAGGGACTACAGTAGACTAGATTGAGTCCAGCAATTTTTGATTTTGTTTACAATGAAGGACTCTCATTCTCAACCTCTCCTCTCAACTGAGGCATGGTGACCCTCAGGTTAAACCACCACCAGTCATCTCTTTCTAATGAAAGAGCAGCCTGTGATTTGGTCGGACTATGGTGACCTTTACCTTGTATCATTCTACATATATGATATGATTATGAACTATTCCATGGTTAACCCTAACTCCCTCAATGTGTGAATCCAGTGAGGATAGAAGATTGCAAATGTAGTTTCAACCCCTAAATTTTTCCTTTTAAAAAAAGTGCTCACCCCAAATGAAGGCCTGACCAGGAAATAGTGATACATTGCTTTGCAACAAGTCGTACCTTCTAGGGAAGAAAAACTACCACCTCTTCCTCATCGGGACCTTACATGTTTTGACTGTTTAACCTAACTGTTAGACATGCCTTCATCCATAGAAGAATTGTGTATTTAAAAGGAAAAATTAGCTGTCATTTATTGAGGCCAAACCAGGACAAATAATACAGTGGCTAAAGATATTTCTAGAACGCATGTTGAGGTTACAAAATATTTTCTTTTTTTTTATTAGATTTTGAAATACATAACTAATTATTACATGAATGATTTCCCCATCCCATTTTGTAGTACCACTGTAATTTATTTGCACCCCACCATAAATTGGAATTTAATCAATACTGGCCTGATACACATAAGCAGCATATTTGACCTTTTGTGTTAGCTCCTCACTGGAGGAATAAAAAAAAAATCCAAAAGCTTTTCACCCTATGTAGTTTCCTCCATGTCAAATACCTGCATTTTACATCAAAGATGTAGCAGTCTCTGCAACGATTGCTACATGACAACGTGGAAACTAACAGCAGCAGGAAGCCATTTGGCCATTTGAGTCTGCTCCACCATGCAATCAGAAGTCACATGACACCAGGCTATAGTGCAAGAGGTTTATTTAAAATCACAAGCTTTCTGAGCACTGCTGCTTCACCTGATGAAGGAGCCATGCTCTGAAAGCTTGTGATTTTAAATAAACCTCTTGCACTATAGCCTGGTGTCATGTGACTTCTGACTTTGTCCACCCCAGTCCAACACTGGCATCTCAACATCATCGCCATTCAATCTGATCATGGCCGCTCCTCTATCTCAACACCATATTTCTGCTTTCTCTTCCGACCCCTTGACACGTTTACCATCTAAAAACGTGTCAATTTCTTTCTTCAATACACACTCAGGTGACCGGCCTCCACAGGCTTCTGTGGTAGTGAATTCCACAGATTGATCACCCCCACCATGTGAAGAAATGTTTCCTCATCTCAGCCTAAATGGCTAATCCCCTGGAGACTGTGACCCCTAGCTCTACACTCCCCAACCTGGAGGAGTAAAGTCCCTATATTTAGTCTGTCCATCCTGATTATTTTATGCAATTTTATCACATTCCCGCTCATTATTTCTAAACTCTGGTAAATACAGGTGCAGTCAAACCAATCTCTCCCACAGGTCAGTCCTGTCATCCACAATATCAGCCTAGTGAACCTTGACCACACACCATCTAAGGCAAGCATGTCCTCTCTTAGGCAGAGAGCACAAAACTGCACACAATACTTCATATGCAGTCTCACCAAGGCCCTGTACAACCATAGTTATACATATCAACTTCTGAACGCAAATGCCTTTGTAAATACTTAGAGATGTACAGCATGGAAACAGACCCTTCGGTCCAACTCGTTCATGCCGAACAGATATCCCAACCCAATCTAGACCCACCTGCCAACACACGGCGCATATCCCTCCAAACCCTTCCTATTCATATACCCATCCAAATGCCTCTTAAATGCTGCAATTGTACCAGCCCTCACCACATCCTCTGGCAGCTCATTCCATAGACGTACCACCCTCTGCGTGAAAAAGTTGCCCCTTAGGTCTCTTTTATATCTTTCCCCTCTCACGCTAAACCTATGCCCTCTAGTTCTGGACTCCCCGACCACAGGGAAAAGACTTTGTCTATTTACCCTATCCGTGCCCCTCATAATTTTATAAACCTCTGTAAGGTCACCCCTCAGCCTCCAACGCTCCAGGGAAAACAGCCCCAGCCTGTTCAGCCTCTCCCTATAGCTCAAATCCTCCAACCCTGGCAACACCCTTGTAAATCTTTTTTGAACCCTTTCAAGTTTCACAACATCTTTCCGATAGGAAGGAGACCAGAATTGCACGCAATATTCCAACAGTGGCCTAACCAATGTGCTTCATCTGCCTGTTTATTTTGCAAAGTATCCCGTACTCCAAAAATCAATGTAAAGGAATTTCTCCTAATTTTCTTCTCCCTCTTCATAATAACTTTAAAATTGATTAAATTTATCCAGTGCTTCCCCAATGCATGTTATACTAAGCAGCAGCATAATCTGAAAGTCTGTTTGGGATAAATGATGAATAGGGAAACAATTCCTGGGTGAGTTATTAAACACAGTAAATAAAACACAGAGCAGCCAGAATTGAGTAGCGTTGCTGTTCTACTTGAAAAATAAAGTCTGAGTTAATAATTTCAAAATTATCTCAATATTGTATCTCACAATGGTAAAACCAGAATCAAAGTATAACCCAAGAAATAAGTGTTTACATACAGATCTGTAATTTAAAAAAATAAACTTCTAGATTAGTTCAACAAACTTCCCATTTGTAACATGTAGTCATATCAAATGTTCCCATTTACAAGGTGATAAGAAGAAATGTGCAAACATGAACACTCCGCCAAAAACAGTTTGCATTCCCTGTACCTGTTTATTTCAGTGTCACCATTCTACAGCCCCATTGAGAGCTATTCTTTTGTGAAATTAGACCACAACTAAGTTATTAAAGAAAAGCTAAGACAAAAAATTTCAAGAGTGATCACTGGAGTAGATGCACTTTCTCCTTGAACCATTTTCCATCATTCAAGTGTAATCTGAATACATTCATTAGTGCAAAATTGCTGTGGACTCAGAGCCACTGGAATCTAGACTAAGGTTGCTGAAACAGGTTTCATTTTTGATATTTATAAACTAAAAAGGCAAAAGACAGCGAACATAACAATTACAAGCACAAGAAAGAGCCAGATAGACAGTGAGGGACAGAAGAACAGAAATACATTGAGAGACAAACACATACAAAAAACTGCGAGAGAGAGAGAGAGAGAGATGGTGAGGAACAGAGAATTTATCCCATTAATATGCATTACATTTAGACTCAGGATTTAACTGTGAAAGGGAAACACATTGCCCCAATGCAGAACAGAACCCAACATACAGAAATGGTTCCTAAAAGTCTGATTAAAACCTCATCCCCATACAACATTAAAACATGACCACCACTTAGTAGTTACTTGTGCAAGACACATGAAACAGACTCCGCAAAGAGTTATTCAGCAAATAACAGCTAAAAAAATTACACACTATTTCAGTGCATGGTCAAAGAACATAAGTGAATTTTCGGTTGTAGACTTGGCATGTTGCTATAATTATAATTTTCATTTCCTCTCAAGTACTTAGAACATCAGGCTAGTTTTTGGCTCACAACCCTTAAGTTTCATTCAATCAAATGTCAAGTGCAAAGCTCACCATTTATACAAAGATATAAAAATGCCAAAATAATAGCTTCAGTTTTGCAGTCTTGATTTGTCATAGAAACAGAATGCTTCACACACAAGATGTTAAAAGCTTCAGAAAACTCGGGATCAAGTCTTTCATTGATGTAAACATTGAAGTGTTCAGCCTGGAGTTCTCCAAATAAATAGGGATTTCATCATTTGATTTTCTTCACTGTAATGCATCATAGGCATTTTAAAACAAAACAGAAATATTCTACAGTTTTGAATCTGCGGCTGTCCAATAATTCACCTTTGCAGCCACAGTTTTGCAGCCCTTGACTGAAAAGACTCTTTGGTCCTTTGGGAAGTATACCATCTCTTCGGCCACTTTGATGGCTACTTGGTCAACATCTTCAAGATGCCGCGTGTACAATTCAGCTTTTGCACACAACACAACGTGCTTATACTCCAGTGGCAGAAAAGGAATAAAATAATCGATCAGATATTTGTCAATGAGACGGGTGTGCCAGAATCCACCTGTGATCAGAGAAAAATTCGAAACTCAGTCACATTCATAAAAATGCCTAGGTGCTCAGATTCCGATTAGCATAAACCTTCTAGTTTATCCAGAATAATGCCAAAATAAACAATATGTTAGAATCATCAAATCTCTATCGTGTGGAAGCAGGCCATTTGGCCCATCAAGTCCACACCTGCAGTAATTTTTAACAAAATTGAAATCATCCAGCATCTTTCATCAGATGTCCCAAAGATCTTTATAGCTTATTAACCTTTTTAGAAGTGTGGACTCTATTGTAATGCAGAAAATGCAGCAACCAATTGGAGCACAGTAAGCTCCCATAAGCAATGTTATGGATCAGATCAGATTCCCTCAAACCAGTTTAAGGAAGTAGCCCAGAAACTAACTTTTCTAGTTGTTTTAAGCAGGTGTAAGTGGATATTCCGGGAGTGATACAGCCTAATCACTTAGTTTCAAACAAAACAGAATTTATTTGCAGGATTACCAAATTAAACAAACAGAAGAGAACAGAATAACTTAACCTGAAAACCTAACAGATTATCCCAACTTAATGATGCTGCTCCAAATATTTGCAACAATCACCATAAACATCCCTTTTCAAAAAATAAGAAAAATCCAACACAGGGTCTTACAGGAGAGGAAAAGAGATGGCAGTGAGATTCTTCCATGTAGCTGTTTCTTTGACCAGCAGTCTTGAAAAACTGACTAGCAGCTCTGAACCCAAACCAAACAAGACCAGAGAAAAGCTGAGCTGGGAGAACTGGCCCGTCCCCTTTCATTGTACAAGTCATTTTCTTACAACTTGGTTGTTGACTTAGGAAACATCTGTAGCCATTATTAAAGTGGCTAGCTCAGACATTTTGGAACCTGTGTCTTTAGACCCCTCAAATAAAAAAAACAAGGACTACATAACCTTGTTAAAGGAGCAGTACTATCACATTACATTGCCAACTCTTTTTACTGAAACTGTTGCAGGAATAAATATTACCCCAAACAGCTGCTTTTCTTCAAAATAATGAAACTAGAATCTTTAACTTTCATCCATGGGAGCAGACTGGAGCTGTTTCTCACAACTCACCTCTATGATGCCACCTCTGGCAATCCCTCTCTCCCTCAGAATTGCACCTGGGAGAGTCATCCTAGATTTTGTGTTCAACTATTTGAAACATTTCAACAATCTCCTGACTCAAAAGTGAATATGCTTCCCCCAAGGCACAGATGGTAGCAAATGGCAAATATGCACAAGTGAAATATGCATTAAAAATTGTTAAGTAATGGAAATCATGCCATTCACCTTAAATTGGTGTCCTCTGGTTTTTAACCCTTCCACCAATGGGAATGGCCTCCCTCTGTCTAGTCTGACTTAATCCCTCCAGACTTGAACGCTTATGAATCTTCTCTATGGAGTAGTCCCAGTTTCTCAAAAAATATCCACATTATGCAACTGTTCTTGTAAATCTGTTCCTCTCCTTTTTGAAAGCCTTCACACCCTTTCTCAAGGACGATGACCGGAACTGGACACAATACTCATTTGAAACCAAGCCAGTGAAGTTCAGCTTAACCATTACGGTATTTCACAGCATTTTCTACAGTTGCAATTTATTCATTCACTGGGATCCACTAACTCCACGTTTTATAGTTTGCTCAATCTGCAATTAAAAATTGAACAAGGATGCTTATACTCACCTTGTGCTCTCATTGTATAACTCAGGAGACTGTTCGGTCCATCGTATTTGTCATATCTTCAAAACTATCCTGTCTGCTCTTTCCCTATAGCTCTCAAAAGTAGGCATCCATCATTTGTGAAAATTGTTTGAAGAGAAATTAAAGCAGCTTTATAGGGAAATGGCGGAGCCTAACTGGATAGATCATTCAATCAGACAGGATATACTGAGCATTCTCCTTCACTGCTTTAAGATTTTGGAAACGGGTAACATTTTTAAAAATCTTCAGTCAGGTAGATAAGTATATTTAAAACCTGGAAACTTAGTATTCAAATTTTTTCATTTGGATTATATTACTGACAGATTTTTTGCTTTTATGTTCACAAAAATAAGATATGGAAAGGCAGCACTAGAATTTGGAACAATTGGAGAGAATCATTTATGAAATCACTGGAAGATATAGAATAATTGGAAGGAAATGCTGTAGTTCCACCAAAGCATGGTGAGTTGGAACCATTTCCACCAAAGCTCAAATAAATTCAATGGGATACTGGTGGGTTGGTGAATCGGTATAAAATTGGCATCATAGAAACAAAGTCACTGTCAACCCTCCATAAGATGTTGGAGCAAAAGCAGGCCATTTGGCCCATTGAGTCTGCTCCACCATTCAATGAAATCATGCTGATTTGATAATCCTCAACACTACTTTACTTCCTTATCCCCATAAAAGGATTCCCTTAAAAGATTAGAAGTCTGTCTATCTAAGCCTTGAATATGCTTAGCAACGCAGCCTGGACAGCCCTTTGTAGTAAGGAATTCCACAGATTCACTACCCTGAGAGAAAATAAAGCATTATGTCTTTAACAGGCTTTTCCATTCCCAGTTCAAATAAATTCTGAACCAAGACTTACTATTTTTGTTGTTATAGACTTCTAAGGACAGGCTATTCTCCAAGTCTTTCTGTTGAATATCTTCCCTTTTCATCCCACGCTGCCAGAAATCTAGCACAATATCATTTATCTTCTCACCACCAGCATTGCTACTCAAAGAAAGTAGAGACAGATTACTTTACTTCAGTTCACTTCTATTAATGTTCACTTCAGGAACATCAAGAGTAAAAAATCAAAGATTTTAAGTGATTGGCATCAGAACGACAGGGAAAATGGTGAGGTTTCTTCAAGACATCAGTTGTGGCTCAGTTAGTCAAACTCTTGTCCGAGTCAGAATGTTATCAGTTCAAGTCTTACTCCATGAACTTAGCAGGAAAATCAAGGTCAATAGTATCAGCACATCTGTCTTTCCCATGTGATATTAAACTGATTGATTAAATTTGATTCCCTACAGTATGGATTGGCATCTGGAGAGCTTGCTGTGCACAATGTGACACTGCCCTGGTATTCTGGCTTTGTGATCTTGTTTGAGGGATAAATGTTGGCGAGGTTAGCAAATATAACTTCCCTATCATTCTTTCAAAAATATTGCCATGGGATATTTTACATCTTCTTCAAAGGCCAGCTAGGGTACTGGAGCATCAGATTGTCAGGGTTGGAGGGTTTGAGGCTGGTGATGTTTTCCCTGGAGCCGAGGGGTGACCTTATAGAGGTTTGTAAAACCAAGAGGGGCATGGATAGGGTGAATAGTCAAGGTCTTTTCCACGGGGTGGGGGAGTCCAGAACTAGAGGGCATAGGTTTAGGGTGAGAGGGGAAAGATATAAAAAGGGACGTAAGGGGCAACTGTTTCACGCAGAGAGTGGTGTGTGTATGCAATGAGCCACCAAGGAAGTGGTGGAGGCTGGTACAATTACAACATTTAAAAGGCATCTGGATGGGTATGTGAATAGGAAGGGTTTGGAGGGATATGGGCCAGGTGTTGGCAAATGGGACTAGATTAGGTTAGGATATCTGGTAGGCATGGATAAGTTGGACCAAAGGGTCTGTTTCCGTGCTGTACGTCTCTATGACTTGATGTTACAGTGTTAAAGCTGATATATAAAAGCAAGTTGCTGCTGTTAGAAATCCTTCCTAATTTTCATTTCTTTGGCAGAGATATGTAATAGGCAACTGAACTGATGCTTCTCACATTATGCTATTGCTCAAAGTCAACATTATTTTACCCCGTGAACAATCCAGGCACGTCCCTATATCCTACCCTAAAGGAGATCCTGAATAGTGTTAACAAGGCGAACAAGGAAAGGATGCTTTCCTTTGAATTAAGGGACAGTTTTAAAATTAGGAGTTACCCTTTCTGGACACAGATGAGAGAAATTTTTTATTTCTCCCTCAGAGCATTATGTGACTTTGAAACTGTGTACCAGAAAATAGCAGAGACAGGGCCATTAAATATTTTAAGACAGAGGAGGATAGATTCTTGCCAAACAGGAGAATCACATGTTACTGTGATAGCTGGGAATGTGGAATGTGACACACAAATAGATCAGTCATGATCTTCTCAGTTCGAGCCTGTCGCCTCATGGGGCGAAATGGTCTATGTATGTGTCTAGTTTGACTGTTGATACGTTTATGCAGAATAAAGAAGGGAACAAGGGGTAAGTTCACTGGTCACATCATATGGGATGCATCCATCAGGCAGCTCTAATCCATTTCCTAATTGCAGGACAAGATAGTAATGAATTGAGGGGCATGCTGCCTGGCCTGGCTTGGCCCTCTGACATGCTTCAGTCGTGCAGTACCCTACTTTTTAACCAAGAAATCTGGATGCTTCAAAGTGATTTTCCCGCATGCAATAGGATGACAAAATAAAAAGCATAACAGCTTAAAACTGCAACATATCCAAAGACCAGCTTATACTTGCCTCAGGAAGATGAACATTGCCTTTCGATAAACCACTCCATCAAGGTGGCTGTAGTATTCCAGAAATGGCTTAATGGAATCAATGAGCTCAGGGTTCATTTTGTCCATCTCATCAAAAATAAACAGTGACCGCTTACACAAGCTAACATTCCCACGAATCCAGTCCTGCAACTGTTGCTGAATTAATTCAAAATAGAAAATAAAAATTAAAACTGAATGTTTGCATCTAGTTAAGGCCAAATGCCTTATTCTTTGAGTATCAGTTGTGTTGACAGCATCTTTCTTGGTAGCACCACATCTTCAACTACCTCTTTTAAAGTTCATGCTGCTGTCTTTATTTTTAACAATTCAGATAAAAGCTACAAATATTGATTTCAACTCATGAAATTCTTCCATAGAAATGCATGTGAATAGTTTAACTTAATATTTATGCAGGGTTAAATAAAACCACCAAAGTGGGCCATTAGTGTCAAACATTACCACCACCTGTGGCTGCTTATAAAGGCATATCCTTAGCCAGATTGGAGATAATTGGCCAATTGTCGCACAAATCACATTGCTTAGTGACTGACATTGTTTATCCACAAGTGTTCTATATTTTCCTTAAGAAAACACCCAGTTTACAGTTTTGCCTATGTTTGCTGTAGTTTATATAGACTGTAGACTGACTGCTGTAGCACATTGTTTAAAAGCCTGTTGTGCTGAGTAAATACATTGATACAAATTACATTCCCTGCTCTGAACCCTGCCAAATGTCCCACCCTAATTCCAATTCATTGGCTGACATGTAGGGTGCTAGTAGAAATTCAGCTAACACGGAGACTCCTCTTCCCCCAAACACAAGACCAAATACATGCTTCAGTCTTGTGGTATATTACTCTTGAACCAAGAAATTTGGATGCTTCAAAGTGATTTTCCCCACATGCAATAGGATGAGGCAACATCACAAAGTATGAATTGCAATATGTGCTGTGAATGTTTGCATTCACAGAATTGTTTCATAAAGAATGTACTTCAATGAATTACCCAAAGTCTTGTCAATGTAACAGAGCCATATATGATACAGAAGGGTGTCAGTAAGTCCATGATGGTTCTCTGTGGAGCAATCCAGATGTCCATTTCCACATTCTATCTACATAGCCCTGCAGGTTTATTATCTCTGGGTGTACATTCAACTTCCTTTTGAAATCCATCCCCTCTGGTAGACAAAGATGAGAGTGGTCCGAAGGGAAGAGTATCAAAAATGGGCCAAGGCCAATAATCTCAAAATTCAGCAGTAGCTGGGAAATGTGAATTGGGGGCAGCTATTTGAAGGGAAGTCCACATTTGATATGTGGGAGGCTTTCAAAGATAGGTTGAAGGTAGTGCAGGATAGGCATGTACCTTTGAAAACAAGGGATAGGAAAACATTGGATGACAGGAGGAATTGTGCAACGAGCCAAGAGGAAAAGGGAAACGTACATAAGGTCCAGACAGCTAAGAACAGAACGAGCCTTGGAGGAATATCGGAAGAGTAAGGACCAATCTTAAATGAGGAATCAAGCAGGCTAAAAGGGGTCATGAAATAACTTTAGTGAGCAGAATTAAGGAGAATCCCAAGGCTTTTATTCATATATAAGAGGCAAGAGGGTAACTAGAGAAAGGGTTGATCCACTAAAGGATAAGGAAGGAAGATTGTCTGTCGAACCAGAGAAAATGGGTGAGATTCTGAATGATTACTTTGCATCAGTGTTCACTGAGGAGACGGACATGATGAACGTTGAGATATAAGTTTGCTTACTCTGGATCATGTTGACATAGGAGGATGGATGTGTTGGGTAGGTGAAAGTATATTAAAGTGGACAAATCCCCAGGACCTAGTTTGCTGAGGGAGGCGAGAGGAAATAGCTGGGGCCCTGACAGATATCCTTGTAGTATCCTTAAACATAGGTCAAGTGCCGGAGGATTGGAGAGTTGCTAATGTTGTCCCCCTGTACAAGATGGGTAGTAGGGATATTCCAGGTAACTACAGACCAGTGAGCCTATTGTCAGAGGTGGGGAAGTTGCTGGAGAAGGTACTGAGGGATAGGATCTATTTATATTTGGAAGAGAATGGGCTTATCACTAATAGGCAACATGGTTTTGTGCAGGGGAGATCGTGCCTTACCAACTTGAGAGTTCTTAGAGGAAGTGACCAAGTTGATAGATGAAGGAAGGGCTGTAGATGTCATATACATGGACTTTAGTAAGGCATTTGATTAGGTTCCCCATGGTAAACTAATGGGGAAAGTGAGGTCATATGGTGTGCAGGGTGTTCTAGCTAGGTGGATAAAGAATTGGTTGAGCAACAGGAAACAGAGTAGTAGTTGAAGGGAGTTTCTTGAAATGGAGAAAGATGACCAGTGGTGTTCCACAGGGATCAGTGCTGGGGCCACTGTTGTAGGTGGATAAAGAATTGGTTGAGCAACAGGAAACAGAGTAGTAGTTGAAGGGAGTTTCTTGAAATGGAGAAAGATGACCAGTGGTGTTCCACAGGGATCAGTGCTGGGGCCACTGTTGTTTGTGATATCCATAAATGATCTGGAAGAGGGCATTGATGGTCTGATCAGTATGTTTGCAGATGACACGAAGATTGGTGGAGTAGCAGAAAGCATAGGGGGCTGTCAAAGAATACAGGAGAATACAGATAGATTGGAGAGTTGGGTGGAGAAGTGGCAGATGGAGTTCAATCCAGGCAAATGTCAGGTGATGCATTTTGGGAAGTCTAATTCTAGAGCAAATTATACAGTAAACGGAAGAGACTTTGGAAAACTTGATGAGCAGAGAGATCTGGGAGCTCAGGTACCCTGAAGGTGGCTGCACAGGTAGATAGTGTGGTCAAGGCGGCATATAGTATGCTTGCCTTCATTAGGGTATTGAGTATAAGAGCTAGCAGGTCATGTTAAATTGTACAAGACTCTGGTTCGGCTGCATTTAGAATACTTTGTACAGTTCTGGTCGCCACATTATCAAAAGGATGTGGACACTTTAGAGAGTGTGCACAGAAGGTTTACAAGAATGGTGCCTGGTATGGAAGGTTCTAGCTATGAAGAAAGGTTGAGTAGGTTAGGATTGTTTTCATTAGGAAAAAAGGAGACTGAGGGGGGACATGATTGAGGTCTACAAAATCATGAAGGGTATAGACAGGGTGGATAGAGATAAGTTTTTCCCCAGGGTGAGGGATTCAATAACGAGAGATCACATGTTCAAGGTGAGTGGAGAAAAGTTTAAGAGGGATACACATGGAAAATACTTTACACAGAAGGTGTTAGGTGTCTGGAACACATTGCCAGCAGAGGTAGTAGAGGCAGACACAGTAGATTGATTTAAAGTACGTCTGGACCAATGCATGAGTAGGTGGGGAGCAGAGGGATACAGATCGTTAGGAATTGGGTGATAGGTTTAGACAGTGGATTTGGATTGGCTTGGAGGGCCGAAGGGCTTGTTCCTGAGCTGTAAATTTTCTTTGTTCTTTGTTTAGAGGCAGCAGGTTCCGGTTTGTGACCACTTGCTGCATTAAATGTTCTTCCTCACATCGCTTCTGCATCTCTCATTTGAAATCTTAGAACTATCTCCTCTAGTTCCTGGGCCAACAGCCAATGGGAACAGCCTTTCTTGGTCTACTTTTTCTGACCGGTTATCATCTTCTACACTTCCATCAAATCTACCCTCCATCTACTTTGTTCCAGCACTTCTCCAAACTTTATAGTTAAAAGAAGACAGTCCTGAAAGGATTCTGTTGTGTCCCATTAGCATGCGGTTAACACACTGTATAATATGAATTGTGTTTGATAGACAGGGGAGCCCAAGATTATGGGGAGATAGACAGGGAAGTGGAGCGCAAACAGATCAGCCATGATATTTTGAACAGTGGAGCAGGTTTGACTTGTCCAATGGTCTGTTCCTGAGTCCTAACTTTCTATACAGGATAAAACAAAACTGAAAAAAAATGGGGATAGAGAATATTCTTCATAATTGAAAGGTGCTACAAGTTTTAGGACAGGCAGTAACAGGATGCACGTTGTCACTTAAAATGTAGGCAGCAGTGCAGCACTATTTTGAATTCCAACATTGCTGAGCCAATGAAAAGCTTCAATTCAGTATTCTCAGAGTACAACTCAGCTGGATCAAGGTACATTATCTGGTTTGATAGGACCATAGAGAAGGAACCTTACTCTGTCTAACCCAAGCTGTACCTGCTCTGGGAAAAACCTGCTCTGATTTTGAATCCTGTACAAGTGATGCAAGAGTATGACAGAGAAAAACAAGTTGATAATTACTATATACTTGCTGGTATGTTGAACATTGGGGAAGTGGTAAGAAGTCACAAATTTATGAACATATTTACTGTCCATTCCATTTTTATACAGGCTTTCAGCTATTATTCTACTGACAAAGCTTTTGCCAGTACCAGTCCAGCCGTGTAGAGAAAGGGTGAGAGGTTTCTTTGCATCCTTATTACTCAGGAAGCCTTCGATCGCCTTTGGAATCACATCCAATGCAATATGTTGCCCAAACAGCTGCTCCTTTAAGGAGGTTTCCAATCCTATTTTAAAAACAACCAGAAACAGATAAATACACACACAGGACACATGCAATACACAGCTACAGTCAGAGAAACAGTACAGCAGCTAAGTGTAAAAGTAATAGGGTCATGATAGTAGGGGATTTCAACCTCCCCAACATTAACTGGGGTAGTCAGTGTGAAAGTTTAGAGCGAGCAATATTGTTAAAATGCATCTAGGACAGCTTTTAAAATCAGTAAATGGAAAGCCCTACAAAGGAGGAGGTAGTACTGAACTTAATTTTAAGACAAGAAAGGTGGGCAAGTGGTTGAAGCATCAATGGGGGAGCATTTTGCAAACAGCGATTATAAATTTGTTCAACTCAAAATTGTTATGGAAAAGAACAAGAACAGACAAGGGATAAAAATCAAAATCCTCAACTGGGTTCTCACCAATACAACAATTGGTGGATGTTAAATAATGACATAAGAATAGCATTAGATTACAGGAGAATATACACCGGCCGGTCAGATGGGCCAATCAATGGAAAACAGAATTCAATCCGGATAAATGTGAGCTGATGCATTTGGGCAGAACAAACAATGAATGTTACGACACTGAGAAGCACTGAAGATCAGAGGGACATAGGTGTACATGTCCAACAGTTCCTTATGGTATCCTGAAGAAGGGCTTATGCCCGAAACGTCGATTCTCCTATTCCTTGGATGCTGCCTGACCTGCTGCGCTTTTCCAGCAACACATTTTCAGCCCTTATGGTATCAAGACAGATAGACAAAGTGGTTAAGGAGACATAGGGGATTCTTCCCTTTATTTGTCAAGGCATACAGTTTAAACTGTACAGTGCATTGCTGAACTGACATTAATGTGTACAGTTTTGGTTTCCTTATTTGAAACTAAAAATGTAATTGCATTAGCAGTTCAGAGATGGTTCACAACTCAGTTCTGGAGTGAAGCGCTTATGTTATGAGGAAAGTCTGACCACACGATGTCTTTATCCATCGGAGTTTCAAAAAAAAAGAAACAAGGGTGACTTTATTGAAACTTAGAAGATCTCAAGGAGATGAGATAGGATGAACATCAGGAGGAACTTCACAGGATAATGAGGTCTCTTTTTTAAAAAGAGAGTTGAGGAGAAATGTTTTTCTCTCAGACAGTCACCTTTCCAAGACGTCTTTAAATTTATTTGTGGGCGAGTGTTTTAAAAAATTCTCAAGGTCAGGTTCGTAGGAGAGTAGTCTGACACAGAACAAACGACCAAGAGGCGAGTCTGCTAGAATATGGGCATTTTATTCCCCGCAGCGTCGCCACAACCAGGTACATGCTTACAACGGGTCTGGCTTATACTCACTCTACATGTTACCGGAACTGGGAGCCGTCAGTTCTCGTAGAGCGGTTGCCAACAACCCACGCTCGGCGGTTAAACGTAACCCCGGAGCAGACTCACCGAACTGGAGACTTTTCCAGCTGATATACTCTTTTCCAGATATAAACATTCATGTGAACAGCAGAGCAAGGCTAAAAAACACATTCCATTCTGGTTACATACAGATAAGAAGATTCACACGGGGAGGTGTGTAATAAGATTCACACGGGACTAAGCAACACCTCCATTCCGGTTAGATTCACACATGTATTGGGACATAATTTTTAACCGTTTCACCACATTCCACTGCTTGGCCCAATACATGTGTTACATTATGATTCACACATGTATTGGGACATAATTTTACACCACAGCGAGTGAAGTCAATTTTTGACAATGAACAGAGTCAAGGATCTGGATGTAGGTTTGCTTGCTGAGCTGAAAGATTAGTTTTCAGACATTTCTTCACCATACCAGATAACATCTTCAGTGAGCCCCGGATGAAGCACTGGTGGTGTAGTCCACTTTCTATTTATGGGTTTGGGTTTCCATGGGTTGGTGATGCCATTTCCTGTGGTGCCATCATTTCCTATGGTGATGACATTTCCTGTTCTTTTTCTCAGGGGGGTGGTAAATGGGGTCTAACTCGATGTGTTTGTTGATAGAGTTCCGGTTGGAATGCCATGCTTCTCGGAATTCTCGTGCGTGTCTCTGTTTGGCTTGTCCTGGGATGGATGTATTGTCCCAGTCAAAGTGATATTCTTTCTCATCGGTATGCAAGGATACTAGTGAAAGTGGGTCATGTCTTTTTGTAGCTAATTGATGCACATATATCCTGGTGACTAGTGTTCTGCCAGTTTGTTCAATGTTGTGTTTGTTACAGTATTTGCAACAACAAAACCTACAGACAAACCAACAGAACACCCACAGGACCTCGGATATTAGGGTTCTTAACAGAGGCACGAACAAACAGCTCTGGCAAACATCCAACACAAACTTTGGGTCCGCTATGTGGATGACACCTTTGTCAACACTAAACAAAACAAATTAGAGGAAACCTTCAAGACCATCAATAATACCCTTACTGGCATAAAATTCACTAAAGAGGAGAAAAACAACAATAAGCTGCCACTCTGAGATGTCACATTAGAGTGACCAGCCAATGGGGAACTTCAAACCAGCATCTACAAGAAAACAACACAAACAGACCAAATATTGAATTACAGAAGCAATCATCCCATCACCCAGAAATGAACCTGCATTAGAACATTATTTCAACGAGCCACCACACAATGCAGCACAGAGAAGCTAAGAAGAGCAGAGGAAAATCAACTATACAGTGTATTCAAAAAGAATGGGTACCCAATGAACACAGTCCGCCGATTTCTCAGCAACAAACCCAAACAAGCAGACAAAACACATCCAGAAACCCTAGCCACCCTCCCCTACATCAAAGACATCTCAGAAATGACTGTCAGACTACTCAGACCCCTTGGCATCATGGTAGCGCACAAACCCACCAACACGCTAAAACAGCAGCTAATGAAGTTGAAAGACCCTATACAGACAACAAACAAAACTAATGTCATTTACAAAATACCTTGCAAAAACTGTAACAAACACTACATTGGACAAACAGGCAGAAAACTAGCCACCAAAATACATGATCAACTAGCCACAAAAAGACATGACCCATTCTCACTAAAGTATCCTTACATACAGATGGGGAAGGACACCACTTTGACTGGAACACATCTATCCTAGGACAAGTCAAACAGAGACATGGCATTCCAACTGGAACGCTATCAACTAACACATTGACTTAGATCCCATTTACCACCCCCTGAGAAAAAGAACAGGAAATGATATCACCACCCCAAGGAAACCCAAACATATAAACAGAAAGTAGGCTATACCACCAGTGCTTCAGCTGGAGGCTCACTGGAGAGGTTACCTAGTATGGCGATGAAACGTCTGAAAATGAACTTTCAGCTCAGCGAGCAAGCCTAAATCCAGAACTTCAAACTGAGCTACAAATCTTCTCAAAACTTGCTAGAGTCAAGGATTACAGGGTAAGACATTAAAAGTGAAGTTGAGACCACAAACATCAGTCAAGAGTTGATTGAATGGTGCAGTAGGACCTAATACTGCTCCCTAGTCCTATTTTTGTTAATGGGATAAATATTGACAAGGACACCAGGGATAAAACTCTCTCCTGGCCAATTCCTCTTCAATATACTGGCTGTGGATTATTAATCTGAGGAGGATCCAGAGCTTCTTTTTGATGTTCCATCCAAATGATAACATCTTTAACAATATGATTGAATAGAATGTAGGTGGTGTGCTTAGTAAGTTTGCAGAAGACACCAAAAGTGGTGGTGTAGTGAACAGTGAAGGTTGTTATCTCAGAGTACAGTGGGACCTTGATTAGATGGGCTGTGGGTCGAGGATTGGCAGGTGGAGTTTAATTTAGATAAATGTGAGGTGATGTATTTTAGTAGGACAAATCAGGGCAGGACTTATACAAGTAATGGTAGGGTCCTGGGAAGTGTTGCCAAACAAAAAGACCTGGGGATGCACATTCTTAGTTCTTTGAAGGTGGAGTCACAGGTAGACAGGGTAGTGAAGAAGGTTTTTGATACATTGGTCTTTATTAGTCAATGCATTGTGTATATGATTTGGGATGTTATGGCTGTGGCTATTCAGGACATTGATGAAGCTACCTTTGGAAATATTGCATTCAATTCTGGTCTCCTTGCTATAGGAAAAGTCTTGTTAAACTTGAAAGGATTCAAAAAAGACTTAAAGATATTGCCAGGGTTGGAGGGTTTGAGCTATGGGGAAAAGGCTTAATAGGCTGGGGCTATTTTCCCTGGAGGCCGAGGGGTGATCTTATAGGGTGAATAGCCAAGGTCTTTTTCCCAGGGTAGGGGAGTCCAAAACTAGAGAGCACAGGTTTCAGATGAGGGGAAAGATATAAAAGGGACTCAAGGGGCAAGTCTTACATGCAGAGGGCGGTGTGTGTATGGAATAAACTGCCAGAGGAAGTGGAGGAGGCTATTTTGACAACAATACTTAAAAAACATCTGGATGGGTACATGAGTAGAAAAGGTTTAGAGGGATATGGGCCAAATATTGGCAAATGGGACTAGATTGATTTAGGATATCTGTTCAGTATGAACAAGTTTCCGTGCTCTTCGCTACGAGGACACTAGAGTATGGTACCAAATAACCTCAACACTGGAGTGTCAGCCTTGATTTTTGTGCTCAAATTTTACAGTGGACCTGAACCCAGAACCTTGACTCAGAAATGAAACTGAAACTAACTAAGCCACAGCTGTCATTCAGACAGTAAAAAAAACATATTTATTCTTTATATAGTTTCTGAACACTATCTATAGCATTTCATCAATGAAATTGATAAAAGGCCAACAAGAAACAAAGAAATCAGGCAAGATTTTAAAGTATAAGAAAAATAAACTAAAACATCCCAATGCAGTACCTCAGTATGACTCACTGATTTGGTATCTAATTGCAGAGGAGAAAGTGAGGTCTGCAGATGCTGGAGATCAAAGTTGAAACTTTATTGCTGGAACCGCTCATTCCTGAAGAAGGGCCTGTGCCCGAAACGTCGAATCTCCTGTTCCCTGGATGCTGCCTGACCTGCTGTGCTGTTCCAGCAATAAAGTTTCAACTATCTAATTGCAGACCCTAATTCTGCACTTCACTGCTACCTAAATTACTCCAACCCAACATCTTATTTCATTCAATGCACACCCCTCCAATGATGTATTTCAATTTCTACTCTGTCTAACCCTGCCTCTACCACACAATCCTGCACCTTGCCTCTCACCATCTCCCCCAGCCCTGGGCGCTCCATCTTACTTCTATCCCCAACTCTTCAACGTGTTCCACAACCTGAACCTCTGCCTTTCCTTAGTTTGTTAAAAGTCACACAACACCAGTTCATAGTCCAACAGGTTTATTTGGAAGCACTGGCTTTTGGAGCGCTGCCTTACTTTGACCTCCTTGTGCCTCAATTGTGCTCCTATTCCTAATCATACATCTCATTATCATTTCTTTCCCTCTCTCCCCCAAACTCTGCACTTTTTACCTGCTGGCCTTATACCTGGGTCTGAACCCTAACCTTGCACCTTTTACCTGCTGACCCCGTAATTAGCACTGACCCCTGTCTGTGCACATTTCACCTGCTGACCCTTAACTAGCTCTGACCCTTGACCCTGCACCTTTTACCTGCTGACCTTTGACATCCAGCGGTACCCAGGCCTTGGTGCAACATTCCTGAAAGCGACAGCTGAAATAATAATAGGCTGTAGAGGCAGCTCCGATCAAGACGGCGGAGGTCGTGAAGGGCTCCAACGCGGCGGTCAGTCTTACGGAAAGGGACAGGGCGAAAAACATCGTCACCCACCTCCCTGGCGCCATCTTTCCAAGCGCGTACGGAAATGGAAACACGGAATATTTCCGCCCCGCGCGAATGGCGTGACTATACGTCACTACCGCCCCGCAGGTGGCGCCTCCGTTGCTCCCATTGGCTGTAGGCTGTACACGTGGTCGGTGGGGCGGGGCCAGTGGGAAGGTGTGAAGATGTTCAGGTGATCCCGCCGCCATATTGTTCTTTAGTCTTTGGTGTGACTTGGGTGTCACTGACAAAACCCAACGTTCTTGTTCTTCACTAACAGGCAGTCACCTGGGTGGACAAAGTCAGAAATCAGGTGATAGTCCAATAGGTTCATTCGACATCAGAAGCTTTCTGAGCACTGCTCTGACATCTGGTGAAGTGAGAGGGAAGTGCACAGAACACCGAATTTGTGAGCAGAGGGATCAAGGACAGATAAATCAAAAGGTCGTGTAAATGCTGTGTGTGACATATACCAGTCCAACTCATCTTGTACATTGAAGGTCCAGTACAACTGTAGATATATTACCAACCATTTCTGTTCTTTTAACTGAACTTTATCCCTGTGGACTGCTTACCATTTGAGGGAATGGAAGAGTCAATTACCTTATTGTTGACAGTTTGGGTTAACTCAAAAGGTCAGACCAGGTAAAAATAATAGATTTCTTACCTTAAAAACGGTTGTGAATCACTTGCTGGATTTTTCAGCAATCAATGAAATGTTCATGGATACTATTTCTGGGACTGGATTCGGCAGTTAGCTCAGTAAGTTGGAAGGTTAGTGTGTGATGCAAATTGATGCCAACATATGATCTCCCTCTGGATTTGGTCATTCATGACATCCTTGGCACCTCACCTTGCTTCATGCTTGCAAAGAGTTGCCCAAACTGCAAGCTCTGTGTAACCAATTATCCCTCTGCAGTGGAATGAGGTGATGAATTAATAACTGAGATGTGTTTTTATTCCATTGTATTGTTCCTGGATGTCTCCATGAGTAACTCCCTGCACCCTCCACTGGTTCACCTTCAGCCCCTTCTTTGTGATGGGGAATGCCTTCCCTTTTGTAGAACATTTTCCCCATTAAGAGATTATATCTGTGCATCTAGATAAGCTCAAGGTAGTCGGGAAGAGTCAGCAATCGTTTCATGACACCAAAATTGAGTTTAACCAATTTATAGGATTTCTTTCAAGGAGCTGAGGATGAAAGGGAACTGGCATATGTACTGTACTTGGATTTCCAGAGCCATTTAATAAGATGTAACATCAAAGGTTATTGCAAAAAATAAAAGCTTATGGTGTAAGGCTTATCAATTAGCCTGGATAGAAGATTGCATTAGATTGGTTCTGGAAAAGCACTGCAGGTCAGGCAGCATCCGAGGAGTAGGAAAAATCGACGTTTCGGGCAAAAGCCCTGCATCAGGAATCTATTGTTTTTACCTGGATAGAAGATTGCTTTATACCAACTAGACAAGAGAGTATGCATTAATGAGTCTTTGTCTGATTGACAGGATGTGGCCAGTTGAGTCCTGCAGGGGTCTGTGCTGGGTCTCAATGTTTTATAATTTATGTCAATGCCTTAGATAAATGTAGTAAACGCATTCAAGCTACCTTTGCAAACAACACAAAGATTAGTGAGAAGCTCTGTGTGAAGGAGACACAAGGACTTTACAGAAAGAATTAGATAGGTTGAGTGAATAGGCAAAAATCTGGCATGATGTAAAGAAATCAGAAGTTCTTCCCTTTGGCAGGAGTCATAGAATTTACACCATAGAAACAGACCCTTCATCCATGTCAACCAGGTATTCCAAATTAATCTACTCCCATTTGCCAGCATTTGACCCATATCCCTCTTAAACCCTTCCTATTCATACATGCATCCGGATGCCTTTTAAATGTTGTAATTGTGCCACTTCCTCTGGCAGCTCATTCCATAACGTGCCACTCTCTGTGTGAAAATGTTACCTCTCAGGTCCCTTTCAAATTTTTTTCCCCTCTCACCTTAAACCTTTATCTCTAATTTTGAACTCCCCCAACCTGAGGAAAATACCTTGTCTATTTACCCTATCCATGCCCCTCATACTTTTATATACCTCTATAAGGTCACCCCTCATCCTCTGATGCTTGAGGGAAAATAGCCCCAGCCTATTCAGCCTCTCCTTATAGTTCAAACCCTCCAATTGTGGTAATTCTTGTAAATCTTTTCTGAACCATTTAAAGTTTAGCATCATCCTTCCTATAAGCAGGGAGACCAGGTAGAATTTTAAAAAAACAAAATATTACTTAAAAGGAGAATGACTGCAGAGTTTTGAGGTGCAGAGGGATTTCAATGTTCTGGAGAATGAGTCACAAAGTTTGTGTGCAGTTACAGTGCATATTCAAGGAGCTGAATGGAGAATGTGGTGCTGGAAACGTACAGCAGGTCAAGCACCATCTAAGGAGCAGGGGGATCGATATTTTGGTCATAAGCCTTTTATCAGGAATCTGATTACGCCCGAAACATCGATTCTCCTACTCCTTGATAATGCCTGACCTGGTATACTTTTCCAGCACCACACTCTCGACTCTGATCTCCAGCATCTGCAGTCCTCACTTTCTTCAAGGAGCTGAATGGTCTACTTCTGCTCCTAATTTGTATGTTCACATTTTGAGACAATCAAGAGAAGACAGAATGGTTTCAGCATAGAAGAAGGCCATTCACTCCACTCCCCATGCTGGCTGTCTTGATCCACTCCCTTCCCATTTCTCCACATGCAAGTTTTCCTCATTTAGATCTGTATCCAATTCCTTTTTGAAAGTTATTATTGAATCTGCTTCCGTTGGTCTTTCACTGGTGTATATTCCAAATCATGACGACAACTTCTGGGCTTTGTGATAGTAAAAAGGGAGCATTACATCCCTGCAACAAAACAAAATTAGGATGAAAAATGTCCACTTTTTAACAGCAGCTGTGTCCAGCAGGTGGATGGAATGACAGTCATCTGTGCACAAATGCTCAGCAAAAAAGCTTTAATTAATCTTATTCACAGAATACTGCTAAGTACAATCACATTTGTAGCAGCCAATTCACAAATAGCAATAAGATCAATAACCAAAATTTTGTGGCTTAATACAGGTTTGAGGGAGAAGTAATGGTTAGGTCAGTGCCAGATTGCCCTGTTGTTCTTCAAATAGTGCAATAGGATCTTCTACCCTAAGTTCTCCTGAGAGGGCAAGTTGGAAGACAGCAGCTTGTACAGTGCAGCAACTCACTCAGTATTGCAAGGAAAGGTCCTGAAGTAATCCACTTAAGAGTTGTGTCATGTGCACAAATCTAAGTACCAATCCAACCTAAGTCAATTAAACTGTGTAGTTTTAGTCATAAGCTGTGAGTTAATGTCCACGGTTAGGAAAACAGACACAGCCCCACTATTTTGCTGGTTAATGTGCTCAATTGTCTGAAGTGGTGCTTGAACCCATGACTCTCTGATTCTGAGCCAAGCAGTTAAAACACTGCTCTTTCTGGTCAGAATTCTATTCTTTAAATTGGTCTGAGAATCTTCAATAAGTGTCAATTACCAGGGAAACAGGAGTTTAATGCTTCACTCATTCAGATGCAGACCTGATTTTCAGGTGAAGGCATCAAAATTAGAGTGGTGCTGGAGAAGCACAGCAGGTCAGGCAGCATCTGAGGGGCAGGAAGGAAAAAAGATGTTTTGGGCAAAAGACCTTCATCAGGAGGGTTTCTGGTGAAGGGCTTTTGCCCAAAACATAGATTTCCCTGCTTCTTGGATGCTGCCTGACCTGCTGTGCTTCTCCAGCACCACTCTAATCTTGACACTGGTCTCCAGCATCTGCAGTACCAACTTCCATCTTTCAGGTGAAGGCATCCTGTGAGGGCCAAGTACATCCGCACAATGATATTTCTAAACTAGGAATACTAGACAACTATTTCCCAAAACTGATGTTCCAGTTTAATTCACAAGTATTTGACTGAATCAAATAAAACTGTATTAAAATGCCCTGAACTAGTCCACTGAGGTTTGTATATATGACACAACTTTTAAGTACAATCCATTCTAAGTCAGATTGAACCATGTAGTTTTAGTCATAAGCTGTAAATCAGTGATCACGGTAAGAAAAACAAATACTGCTTCACTAGTTTGCTGTCACGAGCACAAATTCACCTGTCAAACCGATATACCTGGATGGTTTTTCTTTTGCTTCTGAAAGAGCCATTGGACTCCAAAACGTTTGCTCTTTCTCTATCCACAGATGTTGCTAGACCTACTGAGTTTCACCAGCGCAATATATATATATATATCAGATTGCCAGCTTCTGTATTATTTAGCTTCTATGTTAGAATGTCTTTTTGGACACATTGAGTGTACTCTGTCATTTATGTTCAATGCATCAACTCTTAATCCCAGATTGCCAAAGGTTGTGCACGAGTACTCCTGCCTTCCAAGGATATGGCTAGGAGAAAGTGAGGACTGCAGATGCTGGAGATCAGAGCTGAAATCAGGCAGCATCCAAGGAGCAGGAGAATCGACGTTTCGGGCATGAGCCCTTCTTCAGGAAAGGATATAGCTATACCTGTTCCTTAAACAACTCAATTGGTGATGCATTTTTGGCTGTACAGCAGCAATGCAATCCACATTTACACAAGCCTCGAAGCAAGGAGTTTTTTCTCCCCTTTGGAGACTGTTACAGGAATTAGATATTGCAGTGAAATCATCATTATCTATTCTGCTCAGGGATGGCTGGTGTGGGCTAATAAAAATATTGCAGTACTGACTCCTATCAATCTTAGTTTACACCTTATTTTTTCATTCTATCTTAAATTCCTCAAAATGGAAGTTTAAAAGGTCACAAGTTGAAATATTGGGATCTGAAACTCAGTAGCTACTGTGGAACTCCAACCAAGTTATAAGAGCTTTGCTTCTTCTCACATGATGTGGAGGTGCTAGTGTTGGACTAGGGTACACAAAGTCAGATGTCACACAACACCAGTTTGGCAACAGCTTTATTCGCAATGACAAGCTTTTGGAACATTGTTCTTTCGTCAGATGATGTCCTGGTTGGACGATAACCTGGTGTTGTGTGACTTCTCACTTTGTCCTCTCTAACAGATCTCTCAAAGCAGCTCACAACCCACTCTCACAGTGCTCACTGAGGGGTCATGACAATTTTCAGATTTTGAAATGGTGTCACAGTAGGAAAAGGTTTGAGATGTATTGACCTTAAACATTTCACTCACACTTCATGCATAATTTAACTTTGCAAAAAAAATAAGTTTCAAGTGCTTGGACTCAACTCTTTCTAATGTCACTGGTGGATTACATCTTAATCCAATATCGTGATCATTAATTCTTTTAAAATGTACAAGATTATACGTTTAACACCATTTAGGCACTTGTCAAT
The DNA here is from genome assembly GCF_004010195.1 of Chiloscyllium plagiosum. Classification (NCBI taxonomy): domain Eukaryota; kingdom Metazoa; phylum Chordata; class Chondrichthyes; order Orectolobiformes; family Hemiscylliidae; genus Chiloscyllium; species Chiloscyllium plagiosum. The sequence continues at coordinate 41,800,261 of NC_057739.1, forward strand.
AATCCATTTGTTTACAGATGCTGCATTCTCTACCCTTCCCTGTACACATCAGAAGCCTGGACAATAAGTAAAGATCTGCAGAAAAAAACAGGTTTTTAAAAGTGTGCACACTGAGATCTCTGCTACAAATTTCACATACTACCCATAAGACAAATGAGCAAAAATAACTCTGCAAAGTGACATGTCCGTATTTTAGCCATTTGTTCATGGGTCTTTTCCAGCAGCCAAAGTGGTGACTGCAGAAAAAGGGCTCATCCCCAGTTCTGAGGAAGGGTCACTTGACCCAAAACGTTAACTCAGATCTCTCTCCACAGATGCTGCCAGATCTGATGAGCTTCACCAGCAATTTCTGTTTTTGCTGCAGCTTGCAGTTGGATAACAACTGTCACAGAATGGTGGACAGATGTGCTGCTGTGGATGTATGAGTCAAAGAGTGTGGTGCTGGAAAAGCACAGGTGGTCAGGCAGCATTTGAGGATCAGAAGAGTCGATGTTTCGGGTTGGTACAATACAGACAAGTATGGTACACCATGACAGCAGATCACCTAACTGGCAGAAATGGACACCAGCAGGTACAACAGGCTAGTTATTGAGTGATTCTGTTAAAAGAATTGTAAGTGGATAAGTACCTCATCAATCAGTCCCAGAGATTCTGCAAACACCAAGGAGATATGCAAAAGTTTCCTTCTGTAGGTTCTTCAACTTAGAAATACAAGTTTACTTTGGAAGCTACAGTCTTACAGCCTTTTTGTGACAGCAGCTTCTCTTCTGGGTAGTAGACCATACTGCTTGCAATTGTGGTGACAATGCTCTCACTGATCCTTTTACCTCTGGATGCAATTTCAGCTCTCACGCAGGACTCAACGTGTTTGAACTCCAGGGGTAGGAAAGGAATGAAATGGTCAATCAAGTTGCTTTGGATGAGAGCAGTCTGCCAGAAACCACCTACAATGGAAATATTTTTAAATATTAATAATTTTCTTTTTTTATGATTTTCAGAAAGATTAAATGCCTCCTTTCAGTGCTAATTTCTCTCATGTAGGCATGACTCTGATGTTCATCGCCCCTCTCCCCAAACTCATTATCCTAATGGTCATTGGCCACTTGAGGCTTGTTTAAAAAAAATTATCTGTTCAGTCACTGGATGTGGGCTGGGCCACCACTTATTGACCATCCTCTGCTGCTTTTGAGAAGGCTGAGATAGGCTTTCTTCTTGAGCCGCTGGAGTTTGTGTTGTGTAGGTACACCCACTATGCAGTTAGGGAGGGGATTCCAGAATTTTGACCCAGCAACACTGAAGAGACAGTGATATATTTTCAAGTCAGAATGGTGAGTGGCTTGGAGGGATATTTTCAGGTAGTGGTGGCCCATTGCATCTGCCACCCTTAGCTCTCTAGATGGAAGCAGTTGTAGGTTTGGAAGGTGCTGTTGAAAGAGCCTTGGTGAACTTCTGCAGTACATTTTGAAGATGGTACACATTGTTGCTACAGAGTGTTGGAGGTGGAGTGACTGAATGTTTGTGGATGTGGTTCCAATCAAACAGACCGCTTTGACTTGGATACATCACACTTCCTGAATATTGTTGGAGCTGCACCCATCCAGGCAAGTGGAGAGTATTCCATCACACTCGTGAGTTGTGTCTTGTAGAAGGTGGACAGGCTTTGGGGAGTCAGGGGATGAGATTATTTTTAAAAATTCATTCACAGGATGTTGGTTTCGCTGGCCAAGCCAGCATTTTTTCCCATTCCTAATTTCCCAGAGGGAAGTTAAGAGTCAAATTGTTATGGATCTGGAGTCACATGTCGGCCAGACTGAGTAAAGGTGGCAGTTTCCTTTACCAAAGAACTTTCATAAAGACAAACCCAGGTTTTTCCTGACAATCAGCAATGGTTTCATGGTCATCATTAGACACTTAATTCCAGATCTTTTATTGAATTCAGATTCTACAATCTGCTATAGTGGGATTTAAACCAGGTCCCCAGAATATCGCCTGGGTCTATGGATTAATATCTGGATTAATGGTGCTGGAAGAGTTCAGGCAGCATCTAAGGAGCAGCGAAATCGACATTTCGGGCAAAAGCCCTTCATCAGGAATAAAGGCAGAGAGCCTGAAGTGAGGAGAGATAAGCTAGAGGAGGGTGGGAGTGGGGGGAAATGAGGAAACTGTTGAAGTCCACATTGATGCCCTGGGGTTGAAGTGTTCCGAGGCGGAAGATGAGGCGTTCTTCCTACAGGCGTCTGGTGGTGACCTCTATATGGATTAATAGTCTAGCAATAATACCATTAGGCCGTTACATCCCCTTAGATAGTAGGTGTTGGATTGATAACCTTTGATCTAGCCTTTTGGCACTTAAAGTTAGCAACCTTTCCCATCGCTACAAATGAGAAGTTTAAGAAGGAGTCACAAGTCAGTGACCAGAAAAAGAAGCACAAGAGATGGTTTGCCCTTTGTTAGCACTGAGACCAGTTAAAGTCTTGTGGCGTATCCCAAACTCTAGGCCAAACACTCCGACCTTCTCCCACTTAGGGCCTGATGGCCACGGAAGGTGTTTCATAATGCAGCCAAACAGATCCTACAAGTCCTTTCAATACACCTCTGCTAGGCAGAGAGAGCAGGAGAGAGTTTCCTGGTCAACCAGAACCAGGTGGTGGCTGCAGCACAACTGCCTCTGTGTTAATAAACTCCACGTTCAGGATCTTGCCATGAGCAAGCATGATTCTTATTTCCAAAGACTACAATGCACACACATCAGTCATAGAAATCCCCTTAATGAACTCAACACAACCTTGGTTCTTGTTATCAAACTAGAGATTGAAACCATTATGGTTCAGCTGGTCATAGATCAACTTGCTGGATCACAGTAGACTCAATCATTTCACATATGGCTCACCTGTCACTCAAATTGCAATACATCCATGAGCACTGGCTGAAAAAAAGCTTATTTATAAATTTTATAAGTGAAAAGAATTGGCTGGCATTCTTCAAAGCTGTTGTGTTTGGCACAGATTTAAAAGCTTAGGAATGTTCTTACTCCCCCTCACCTCCCCCTTGCATTGCTGAACAAGGTGAATCAAAGCTTTCAGCACAGATATACAGATGGCAGACTGAGGCATAGTCAGAACTTTAACAGAGATGGAGAAACTGCACCTAATAAAGGATAGCAGGACACCATTTAGCTCCTCCAACCTACCATCCAATGGTAGAAGGCTCAACTGCAACCTAGCTCCACAAACCCACCTTTGCCCAATGTCCTTAATTCCCTTGGCTAATAAGCACCAACCAATCATAAAAAGTAATATTAACATTTTATCCAGCAGTAAGTGCAATTTGTGGTAGAGAGACCAAAATTTCAACCAACCTTTGCATTTGGAAGTATTTGCTAATTTCACTATAAAAGCTCTGGCATTCATTATTAGGCAAAGACTGCTACTCAGAATCTCCAACTGGTGGAAATGGAACCTCTGAATCTACCCTTTCCTCTTTAATATTTTGCAAATATCATTCAAATGAAAACAATCTTAATTTGTCTAATCTGTCTTGGTTGAATTTGATGAAATGGCAGCAGAGAAAAGATATAGTACTAACTCTTTGAGTTTTCTTATTAAAAGGTGTTCTTGAGGTCATTAGCTTTGCCTTTTTCTTTTCATAGTCCTTTCAATTTTTAATATAGAATTATAAAACACAGTACAGAAGGCAACCATTCAAACCCTGGTGTATGCCATGGGTAACAAATGCTGGTCTTGCCGTCCTTTGAAAATGTAAGGAAAACATGTTGGTTCTCTTTAAGAGTAACCCAACTTGCTAACCTTTTCCACGTAGCCGTGCAATGCTCTTCTTGTCAGAAAATTATTCACTTTTGTTTTGAAAGTCACGCTTGAGTTGGTCTTCATCAGAATCTTAGGCAGTGCATTGCAGATCTTAACCATTTGCTAGTTGAAATGAAAAGATTTTTGAATTGGGTGTCCTCTGCCCTTGATTCTTTGGTCAACAGAAACAGTTCCTTCTGATCTACTCTATGCAGATTTCTCATAATTGAGTAGCTCTGTCGAACCTCTTAATCATCTCTGAAGGGAATGGCCGTAACTTCACTAGTCTATCCATTTAATAAAATTCCTGGTCCATGTGTGATAAACAAATGTTATTGTTTTCATCATTTGAATTTTTCAAAAAGAAATAGAGGCAGCTGGGTTTTAGTTAGTCATGCGAAGGTAATATTTTAAAAAAGTGCCAGGAGGTCATTTGAGGACAGTGAGTTAAAGCATATGACCTAAGCCAACTGCATCTTCCCTGCAGTGTTAACCAATAAAATATTTATACAGTTGAGTTTATGACAGAAGGAGTATACTCATTAAGGTAATTAGTTTCATTTCCAATTCACAACAAAAGGTTCATGTTTTCAGATCTGAAGAATCCTGGAGTATAGTTCAGAAAGTAAGTTTGTTTTTGGCCCAACAGGTTAACCAACATTTTCAGTTCAGTTCAGGAGAATTAGTCACTTCTGCATTAGCGGTTTCTAGACTGTAGATCCTCCATGCCACAAAAGTTTGGATAGAAGCCTTCAAGTTTTTAAAAGTGAAAATGTTCAAGTCATCAGAATTATGAGAAGTATGCATTCACTGATTCAGAAAGGAATCATAAAACTGTCTCAGCAGTCCAAGAGAAAGCAACTGTGGAAAGTCAATTAAATAAGATTTAAAAGGCTGAGACATGAGTGTTATCTCTTGGGATTGAGTCTCTGTATTGGAGCACTTTGCCAAACTGGTTGAAACTTTGCTTTTGATATTTGTGTTAAGATTTTCTATCTGTAAGTGGTTTTGATTTTTTTCTTATTTTGTGTAATAAACTTGTGTTCTATTGTAAAAGAATATCTGCAGTCTTGTGTGAATATGTTTAAAAGACTGACTACATGTAATCAACTGTAAAAATTAAACAGATGATCGATCAAGGCAGATTATATTCCTGTCCAATATTACCATTAGGTGGGATCATAATACAAGGAATCATTCTTGTCAATCTTTTCTATACCCTTTCTAATGCCTTTACGTCCTTCCTAAAGAATCTTTTGCTTAAAGTAGAAATTAGCACTCCAGATGACACTGAACCATTGCTTTGTAAACGTTCATGACATCATAATTTTGTATTCTATAGCTCTACTTATAAATGTAGAGAAACAAAAACAATATCGAAGATATTGTGATGAAAAATGTGTGATTTATAATTATTTTAGATTTTAATAGCAGCATATGGGTGCTGAAGAGCTTAAAAAGAAAAATAGATCAGTTCTTCTAAAACAGTGACATAATCCAGGATGTATCAAAGAGCAAATGATAGTAAAACCAAAGAGTGCTAACGGAAAATTGGATACAACTTGTTGTTTATCACAGGCATAAACAATGAAGGTTATTAACTTGTTTTCAGGTTATAATAATCATGCATTGATTTTTGGTTTAGAAAACTGAAATTGAGAATTGTCAGGGCAGTTTGTAGGAAATCAGAGGGTGTTGAGAAACAGCATAATCCCTGTCTCAGAAATGAGATATTCAGAGCAGTTGAAGGAATGAGTTAACATCAGAAATTGGAAAACTGCCAGTATGACTCTCATATTCAGAAAGGGAGGGAGGCAAAAAGCAGGTAACTATGGGTGATTAGCCGATGATCTATTGTTGAAAAAAAATGTTGGAATCAATTACTGAAGAAGCAGCACATTTGAAGAAGCAGCACATTTGGAAAACCATAATATAATTGTGTAGAGTTAGCATGGCCACATAAAAGGTAAATCATGTCTGATTAATTTATTCAAGATTTTCAAGAAAGTCTCAACCAGAATGAATAGAGGGGAACCAGTAGATGTGTCATATTTGGACTTTCAAAAGGAATTCAACAAGGTACCTCACAGATGGTTAAGTCATAACAGTCCATAGCCCATGGTGTTGAAGGTAATATATTGGCATAGATAGAGAATTGGCTAATGGGCAGGAAACAGCGAGTGGGGATAAGAGGTTCTTTTTCAAATTGGGAGCCTGTAACCAGTGGGGTTCCACAGGAATCGGTACTGAGACCACAACTGTTCACAATACACATTAATAAATTTGGAGATGATATGAAAATAGGTGAAAAGGCAGAGTTGCGAGATGGATACAAATAATTTACAGAGAGATACTGGCAGGTTAAGTAAATGGCCAAAAAGTTGGTAAATGGAGGATAATGTGGCAAAATACAAAGTTGTTCATTGTGGAAGGGAGAACAAAAGAACAATATTATTTAAATTAAGAAAAACTGCAGAAGGCTGCAACACAGAGGAACTCGGGAGTACTTGTGCATAAAACACAGAAAGACAGCATACAGGTAACCAGCAAGGCTCATGAAATGTTGGCCGTTATTTCAAGAGAGTTGGAGTATGAGAGTAGGGAAGGCTTACTGCAACTGTACAAGGTGCTGGGGAGACAACATCTACAATACCTTTATGCAGTTTAGGTTCCCTCATTTAAGGAAAGATATCACTTCATTGGAGGCAGTTCTGAAAAGGTTCACAAGGATAATCCACAATATTGCGGGATTGTTTTATGAGTGAAGGGTAAACAGGTTGGGACTGTACTCTCTTGGAGTATGGAAGCATGAGAGGTGATCTCATTGAAACATATCAGATGCTCAAAGGACTTGGCAGGTACATGCTGAGAGGATGCTTCATCTAAGGGAGAGTCTCAGACCAGAGGGCGTAGTCTCAGATATGAGGGGCTCCAATTTAAGACTAAGATGAAGAGGAATTTCTTCTCTCAGAAGGTACAGAGGTTTTGGAACTCCTTGCCACAATGAGCTGTGGGGACAGAATCATTTGCAAGTTTAAGGCTGAGATAGATTCTTATCAATAGGAGAATGAAAGATTAAGGGGAAAATGCAGGTAGTGGATGTGAGGAATATCAGATCAGCCATGATACTATTGAATGGTGGAACAGGCTTGAAAGACCCAATGGTTTACTCCAGTTCCTATTTCTTATGGGCTTATGGTAAAAAAGTTTAATTTGTGCAACTTTCAGACCAAGAGTGTTTGGTTAGAAAACTGTAGGCTATTAGAAGCTGTGAAAGTCTCTCAGTTTTGCAAACATTCATGTGAAAATACCCCACAGTTCACAGGAGAGAATCTGGGGAGAATGATATAATTTCTCTGGATTCAAATCACTCTGAAGTGATGGTGTTGGGAAAGAGGTTGAAACTCTGTTTTGCTGAATGTTTGAACATTTCTCTAACCATGTTCTCTATCTCGTCTTTATTTTCACCTTTTGCACAATAAGTTTATGTTGTTAAAGAAACTGTACAGCCTCATGTGACTATGTTTCAGTGACTGACGACCACAAACTAAAATAAACCAATTATCTATCAAGCCAGGTTTAATTCCGGGATCTGAAAACATCATTCACTAGTACTATCAGCTGGGATCATAACAATGTACACAGTTGTTCAAAAATAGACCGGTCATGGGGAGGAACTGTGAAACAGACAGAATATATTTTGCCGATCACAATTTTTGTTCACTATTTTATTCTCCACTTGTGAGTGACGTGAACTTACTGTTGCTATTGTTGAAGACTGTCAAGGAGAGTTCCTCTTCTAGCTGACTCAGCTTAATGCTCTCCCTTTCCTTTCCATTCATCAAAATGTTTAGGGTAAATTCACTTATCTTGTCACCACCAGTATTGCTATTCAGATTTAAAAAAAAAACAAATGTCATTCAGGGTTTCTTCTGCTTCGTTGCAAAATGTTTACATTTAATTTTGTCGTGGAACGTATTACAATGGACAATTTCAGCCTCGCTTGTTGGACAGGAATCCCAGGGGATTGGATGGAATATCAGCTTTACCCCTGCTCAATATTGTACTCAACTGACTTCGATAGCAAGTTAAGCCAGAGTATAAAACCAGCATTGCACCCAATTCCATTGGTTAGAGTTGGTTGATAGGTTAGAGAATTGTCAAATGGTATCAAACTCTTAGAAATATCATGACTCTCCCCTGTTTGATCACAAGTGGGAACCCTACCAAATTTATTTCCATTCCAGTCCTTACCTTAAGAAGATGAATATTGCTTTTCTGTAATCCACTTTGTCAACATCACTGCTGTAGTCCAGGAAAGGTTTGATTGCATTAATGAGACCTGGATGCATTTTGTCCATTTCATCAAAAATAAACATTGATCTGGCACATTGTGAAACATTTCCATGAATCCACCTCCGTAAGTCACTCTGTACAATGAAAAACAAATTGCCCATCATAGGATGCTTGCTTCACCTCTACATTAAAAAAAATTTACATCCACTTATTTGATGTCGTTGGTTCCTTTAAAAATAAATTAAAATAATAATAATCACTGTGAGAGTGTTTTCCCCTCTGGTTAGGGAACTTAGAGCACAAGGTCACAGTCTTAGGACGAAATCAGCATTTAGGACCGAGATGAAAACTTTCACCAGAAGGGCTGTGATCTTCAGAATTCTTTTTTTACCATGGATAGCATGGATTTCTTATTTGTTTGTTCATGGCATGTTGGCGTTGCTGGCTGGGATGGCATTTATCCTTTGAACACTGGCTTGCTAGCCATTTCAGAGAGCATTTAAGAGCCAACTACCTTGCTGTAGTTTTGGAGTCACACGCCAGGTAAGGCTAGCAAATTTCTTTCCCTTAAGGACATTAGTGATCCAGTGACAATGAACAATGGTTGTATGGTCAATATTAGATGAACTTTTTATTCCAAATTTTTATTCAGTTTTAATTTCAACATCTTCCATGGTGGGGTTCAAACACTGTCCCCAGAACACTAATAATAAAAACGTAGTATTGTAGAAATTCAGCAGGTCCGGCAGTGGAGAGAAAATGAGTTGGTACAATGACTCTTCTTTGGAACCAAAGAACAGTCATATCAGACTCAAAACATTACCTCTGTTTCTCCACAGTTGTGGTCAAACCTGCTGAGTTTTAATTTCAAATCTCCAGCATCTGCCATATTTTGCTTTTGTTCAGCAAAACATTAGTCTAGCGCTATGGATTACGAATCTGGTAACAGTATAATTGTGCCATTGCCTTCCCATTTTTTTCTTGATTATATTGAAAACAGAAAGTCAATACATTTTTAAACCTGAAGGGTATAGGGACGGTCCAAGAAAGTGGAATTACAGTGATAGAGCAGCCATGATCAAAATATAACTAGTGGAGTGCCACATGTATCATCCCCATGACCCCAATTCTATTTATGTTAATGATTTAATATAGGAAATTAATATAGGAAAGTGTGAGATGATGTAGGAAGAGTCAAAGGCAAACTATCATTGAAATGGAGAAAAACTCCAGCACAGAAGGTTTTGGGTATAATTACGTATGAAGCACAAAAGGTTAACATGCAAGTGCAGCCAGTAATTAAGCTAGAGGGTTGGAGTTTAAAATAAGGAAATTGTGTTACAACTATATAGCATGTTGGTGAGGCTGAACCTGTAGTACTACATGGTCAGACAGCATCCAAGGAACAGGGAAGTCAATGTTTTGGGCCAATGTCCTTAGGAAGGGTTTTGGCCAGAAACGTTGACATTCCTACTCCTCGGACGCTGTCTGACCTGCTGTGCTTTTCTAGCTTCACATCTATTAGCTCTGGCTTCCAGCATCTGCAGTCCTTACCGTCTCCTGGAGCTTTGGTCCCTGTATTTAAGAAAGGTGTATTGACATTGGAGAGAGCTCAAAAGAAATTCACTAGGCTGATTTTTGGGAAGAAAGTGAGGTCTGCAGATGCTGGAGATCAGAGCTGAAAATGTGTTGCTGGAAAAGCGCAGCAGGTCAGGCAGCATCCAGGGAACAGGAGAATCGACGTTTCGGGCATAAACCCTTCTTCAGGAATGAGGAAAGTTTGTCCAGCAGGCTGAGATAAAAGGTAGGGAGGAGGGACTTGGGGGAGGGGCGTCGGAAATGTGATAGGTGGAAAGAGGTCAAGGTGAGGGTGATAGGTCAGACGGGAGTGGGGGCGGAGAGGTCGGGAAGAAGATTGCAGGTTAGGAAGGCGGTGCTGAGTTCGATGGATTTGACTGA
>NC_057739.1:41811081-41823213 GCF_004010195.1 Chiloscyllium plagiosum
GAGGTGATGAGGTTATGGATGGTCTGGGAGATGATGGTTTGGTGGTGGGGGGTGGGGTCATGGTCAAGGGGGCAGTAGGAGGAGGTATCTGCGAGCTGGCGTTTGGCCTCAGCGGTGTAAAGGTCGGTGCGCCAAACTACTACCGCGCCTCCCTTGTCTGCTGGTTTGATAGTGAGTTTGGGGTTGCAACGGAGGGAGTGCAGTGCTGCGCGTTCCGAGGGTGAGAGGTTGGAGTGGGTGAGAGGGGTGGGGGAGTTCAGGTGGCGGTTAATATCGCGGCGGCAGTTGCCTATGAAGAGGTCGGGGGCAGGTAGGAGGCCAGCACGGGGTGTCCAGGTGGATGGGGTGTGTTGGAGGCGTGAGAAGGGGTCGTCAGAGGGTGGGCGAGAGGGGTTCACTTATCATAAATGGCTAAAACAGGTTAGGCCTTTATTCATTAGCGTTCAGAAAAATGAGGGATGGTCTTACTGAAACATGCAAGTCTCTGAGGGTGCTTGACAGAACGGATGTTGAGGAGATGTTTCTGCTGATGGGGATATCTCAAAAAAGGGGACATCTCAAAAAAGGGGACAGAGATACAGAATAAGGGGACATTCATTTAAAATTGAATTGCAAAGGAATTCTCCCAGATGGTAGTGAATGCCTTGAATTCCCTATCTCAGAGAGTTGTGGAGTCTATGTCACTGAAAATATTTAAGGAGGAGATGGATTTCTTTTTAAACATCAGAGAGTTGAGGACTATGATGAGCTACACAAAAGAGGAGTTAGTCCTCAGGCAGGTGAGCCATAATCTTGACCATGAAAGGCAGAACAGGTTTGAGGAGCCAAATGGCCTACTCCAATTTCTATGTCTTGTGACTTTTCTTTCTTATGTTCAGAGATCTGTTGAAGAGGGAGTTCCAGAATTTTGGTCCAACAGCAGTGAAGGAAAAATTAACCAACAAGTCGTGAATATTCTCGAGGTCCCGTGATAAAAGAAAACACAACAAACTTGAGATTTATGCAGCCTTAACAACTAAATATAAATCAGAACTTTGATGTATCCATAAGTTGATAATACCACAAATTTATTGTAAAGTTCTTGTTGTCTATAATTATAATGAAGGGATTACCTGATACTTGTCAATGAACTGAACGTGAGGAAAATGGAGTGTTGACACAAACATATGGACATACTTGCTGTCTAGTCCTTTTCTGTAAAGGTTCTGTGCTATTAGTCGACTAACAAAGTTCTTTCCAGTGCCGCTGTAACCATGTAGAGACATGGTCAGGGGTTTCTGGGAATTAGGGTTACTTGAAGAACCTTTAAGTGCTTTGATGATCACTTCACTTGCAATGTGCTGTCCAAACAGCTTGTTCGTGAAATCCTCCTCTAAACCTACATTAAAGAACAGCAAAAAACAGTCCTGTTAAAAAAGGAAAAGCATTTTTGAAGCATACAGCATTTCATATGACCCCTGGCCAACAAAGTCATTTTGAAGTAAATGTGCAGTTTTAATATAGGCACCACTTTGCCAGCAGCAAGCTCTCATACGCTGCACTGTGAAACCATTCTACTAAGCTGGGGAGAAAGTGAGGACTGCAGGTGCTGAAGATCAGAGTCAAGAGTGTGGTGCTGGAAAAGCGCAGCAGGTCAGGCAGCATCCGAGGAGCAGAAGAATTGACGTTTCGGGTATAAGCCCTTCATCAGAATGAAGGGCTTACGCCAGAAGCATCAATTCTCTTCAGATGCTGTCTGACCTGCTGTGCTTTTCCAGCACTACACTCTCGAGTTCTAATCTGTATATTAAATGGCAATGACTGGACAGCATGATGGCTCAGTGGTTAGCTCTGCTGCCTCACAGTGCCAGAGACCCAGGTTTGATTCCAGCCTCAGGTGACTGTCTGTGTGGAGTTTGCACATTTTCCCCATACCTGCGTGGGTTTCCTCTGCATGCTCTCATTTCCTCCCACAGTCCAAAGATGTGCAGGTTAGGTGGATTGGCTATGCTAAATTGCCTATAGTTCACAGGATGTGTAGGCTAAGTGGATTAGCCAGGGGAAATGCAGGGCTACATAGATAAGGGAGGTCTGGGTGGGATGCACGTTGGAGGATCATTGGGGACTTGGTGGGCCAAATGGCCTGCTTCCACTCTGGAGGGAGTCTATGAGTGAGGGTGATTGATGCTGGTTGAGGACAGGGGGAATGCTCCCCTCTTGAAAATCGTGCCATGCCATTTTTCACATCCACCTGAGAGGGCAGGTTGTCCTGTATTTACAAGATGGCTTCTTTGAAGGTACAGCATTCCCTCCATACTGCATTTAGGGCTTCAGCCTAAATTTCTACCTCCAGGTTTCTGCAGTCCGATCTCAATCTAATACTGTACTTCTCAAACTTTTTCCCATCATGATCCCAAATTGACTTTCGAAAATTGTTGCAACCCCTCAGCGAGAATTGAGGGACAAAGAGCTGCATTTACATCAGAGGTGAAGCGTTGTTATAACTTGGTCAGAAATTCACGATGGCCATTGATACCTTAGAGCTCTTAATCCCAAAATTTCAGCTCATGACCCCACTTCGGGTCCTGACCTCTACTTTGGGGAGCCTTGATCTACAACCATCTGTCTTGAATGTCAGTCTGCTACCAACAGTGCCACAAATTAAACTGTTGCTGATTACATTCCAATGGCTGTAGATTAATCCATTGACAATGATAACGCGACATTACAGACCATTGAAAACAACACTTTTAATGGATTCATATGTGGATAATTTACCAATAGTTAGATTACAACAAGATCACAATCCAGGCTCACGTTCCATAGAATTTAGAAGGTTAAGGGGAGATTTGAACAAAGTTCATGAGGTGTTAAAGGAAACAGATCGGGTCAATAAGAAAGCTGCTATTTCCACTGGTTTGGACAGGGGATTGGGATCTTGGATAAGGAGGGGTCAGAGTCTAAAACTTCGAGTCAGATCTCTTTGTAGTGAAATGAGGAAACATTGACACACAAAGTATAGACTGGTTAAGCTGAATGGCCTACTCTGTGCAATATATCCGACGTAATCGTTTGCAGTCTTAGCACTGTGAGTACAAACTGTATTCTCCAGCAACTAACAGTAAGATTTGAGCTATAAAAATCAATAACATGCCAAGAAAGATTGAGTCATTATCACTTGTCCATACAATGGCAGTTTAGGAGTATTCTCACTGAAGCTGTAGCAAGAATTGTAATTGGATGTCAGTACAATTACAACATTTAGATGGATACATGAATAGGAAAGATTTGGAGGGATATGGACTAGGAGCAGGCAGGTAGATTCAGTTTAGTTTGGGATTATGTTCGGCACGGACTGGTTGGACCAAAGGGTCTGTTTCCCAGCTGTGTGACTCTATGTACTTGAGAGGGTAACAAGGCAATTTATAAAGATGTTGTCAGGTTTGGAAAATTGCAACTATGAAGGAAGACTGGATAGGCTGGGGTTGTTCCTGTACAGAGGAAACTGTGGGGAAATTTGATTGAGATGCACAAAATCGAGAGAAGCCTGGATAGAGGGAATGGAAAAGGCTTATTTAGCTAAGCAAGAAGATCAGTAAATAGGGGACAATGATTCAAAGTGATTGGTAGATTAGTGAGGAGATGAGGTACAGATTTATACCCAGACTGTGGTAGGAGTTTGGAATGCAATGTCTGAAAATGGAGTGAAGGCAGAAACCCTCGGCTCCTTTAAAGGTGTCTAGATTTGAACCTGAAGTTCCATAACTTCCAAGACGAAATGCTGGAAAGTGTGATTAGGCTGCTTAACATGTCTTGTTTTTCAGCAGTCACAGGCAAGATGGGCGAAGTGGCCTCTTTCTGGTTCATAAACCTTTTACAATTCTACGAAGAATGCAGTGGTATTAAACAAAGTATAGTTAGGTCAGGAATCTCAGGGCATGTTTCTGAGGTACTTTCTTGAAGCTTGAATTGTAGTTAGCTGTGCTTAATGTAGCAATTGTCAAAGGTGAATTTTGTGTCTGCAACAATAGCTGCCTTTATCACCTTCTTTCACACTTGTAACAAAGATGTGAAGGAGCTGATGTTGGACTGGGGTGGACAAAGTTAAAAATCACACAACACCAGGTTATAGCCCAACAGGTTTGTTTGAAAGTACAAGCTTTTGGAGCGCTGAAAAAGCTTGTATTTTCAAATAAAACTGTTGCACTATAACGTGGTGCTGTGTGATTTTTAACTTCTAACAAAGTCAAATGTCCCAAGATGCTTCGGCATGTTACATTTCATAACAAAACACAAAATGGCCAAAGTTCCCAACCCTATAAACAAATCTGCAGTACACTTAATCATGTTATAATAGACTGCCACTGAAAGGGCTAACACAACAATATCAGAATAAAGCACACAGTTAGAAGCATTTTAAGTTATCAGTCCTTAGATATGAAAGCTTGACCTTTTATATCCAGTGCTATCCAATTGTCGTCACAGTCCTCGCATTTGGTGTAATTAATGTACTTGTTCAGTAGCAATCCCAGTACGCATGCTGTGACACTTATAATAACCAAGGGGACGTGTTGGCTTGCCATGTCTGGTAGGTCTGCTCCTGCAACGTTCTATTCTCATCTGAATGACTGAAAAACAATTAAGACAGTTTGAAATGCTTAGTCACAGCCTTAATAAACTGAAATGTTCTTTGTTCTATGTTTTGGGTATTGCTGGCTCACCCAGCAGTTATTGCCCAGAGGGCAGTTTAGAGCCAATTACATTGCTTTGGAGTCACATGTATGCAGTCCAGGTAAGAGTCAGAGTCCTACAGCACAGAAACAGGCCCTGAGGCCCACATGGTCCATGCCAACCAAACTGTCTATCCATGCTAAGCCCATTTCTCTGCACTTGGCCCATATCTTTCTAATCCTTTCCTATACATGTATTTGTCCAAATGCCTTTTAAATGTTGTTAATGTACTCACCTCAACCACTTCCACTGGCAGCTCATTCAATAGTCAAACAGTGTGGTGCTGGAAAAGCACAGCCGGTCAGGCAGCACCTGAGGAGCAGGAGTCAACGTTTCAAACTTAAGCTCTTCATCAGGAATGAGGGGGTGGTCCAAAGGGGCTGAGAGATAAATGGGAGAGGGGTGGGGCTGGGGCTAAGGCAGCTGGTAATGCAATTGGTAAATGAAGGTAGGGGGTGAAGGTGATCGGTCGGAGAGGGGGGTAGAGCGGATAGGTGGAGAGGAAGATAGACAGGTCAAGAGGACAGTGCTGAGTTGGAAGGTTGGGGGGGGTGGGGAAATGAGGAAACTGGTGAAATCCACATTGATCCTGTGTGGCTGGAGGGTCCCAAGGCAGAAGATGAGGCGTTCTTCCTCCACGTGACGGGTGGTAAGGATTTGGGGTAGAGGAGGCCCAGGACCAGCATGTCCTTGGCGGAGTGGGAGGGGGAGTTAAAGTACTTGGCCATGGGGTTGGTGGGGCTGTTTTGTACATGTGTCCTGAAGATGTTCTCTGAAGCATTCCTGTTGCTCCCAATGTGGTCTCCTCTACATTGTGGAGACAGGACGCTTACTTGCAGAAAGCTTCAGAGAACATCTCGGGGACATAAACCCAAAACTAACATGATCATTCTAAAAGATGAAAGACTTAAGCTAAATTTGTTTAATATTACATTCCATGACACTGCAATCCTGTTGCTATAAAGTCTGCATCTTATGATTCTGCTCCACAACCACCTGATTAAGAAGCAGCGCTTCAAAAGCTAGTGCTTCCGATTAAACCTGTTGGACTATAACCTGATATTGTGTGATTTTTAAGTTTGTACACCCCAGTCCAACACTGGCACCTCCACATCACAAACTTCAAACTGTATAACAATTTATACCATATGAGGAACAAAATGCTGATTGGTTAGCAACTGAACTCTGGTTGCGGTTTTGCCATGCAAGGGAATGCAATATTAAACACTATCCCTCCAGCTCTTCTCTAATTGAAAACGACCAATGCCTGTACAAATTCCTTTCATAGTGTCACAGAGTCATAGAGTTGTACAGCACGGAAACAGACCCTTTGGTCCAACTCATATCCTAAAGTAATCTAGTCCCATTTGCCAGCACTTGGCCCATATCCCTCTAAACCCTTCCTATTCATGTACCCATTTCACCACATAGAGAACTAAACCCTGCCTATAAATATGTATAGTTTCTGGCAAGCAAAGGTGACCACATTGCAAATCCTACTTATATTCTTAAACTGACTTCTAGATATTAAAAAATCTTAAATTGTTTGTTGATGTAATGCTCAGTACAGTCAGCATTGTTAATTAAGTGCTGCCTTATCATGAAATCACATCTAATGTTGAACACTATGTTCTGAATTTTGCAAACATAGGTTGGTTGAGTATGGTCAGTATTCTGTTTGTTGAGAACAGCCAAGTGGACATGCTGATTGTTAAAAAGTAACCAGTCATTAGGACGTACAGCCTACATACCTGGCATCACACTGGCATTGGTATTCATATGTCATATTACTCATTTGTATGATAGAAAGAACATGTTGATGACTTAACCGCAACATCCTGCTGATGGAGAACACAATTCGTATTGCTAGCGAAAGAAGCAGTGTAAAACAGCTGGCCTCAGCTTGTTCGATGTTTTGAGACACATTATTCCTCCAGGGTAATTTGAGGTAGACTGGGCACATGTCAGGACTGAGAATGGTGGCATTAGGGTTGGCCTATGTTCGTACACAGAACACTGTCTGTGGCAATGCCTTGACCAAACAGAGTCCACTTGTCAACTAATCAGCAACTTGTTTCTCAAGCAGTGTAAATTGTTGTTCCCTTTGAAAATTAGCATTCTTGTGTCTGTCCAAATGAGTGGAAGAGAAAAACTTATGTTTCTTTATTCCAGAATAATCAAAGTCTATACCACCAAGCAACTAATTCTAAATTCCAAGGAATGAACCCTAGTATTCTCTTTCCTCGAAATTTAACCATTGGATTAAAGGTGACATTCTGGTAAATCTATGCCTCACCACCTCCATGGCTAATATATAGTCTTCCTAAGTGGCTGAATATTCCAACTGGTCTAACCAAGCCTTTGTATAATTGAAGTACAACTTCTATCTTCTTTTTTCTAATGCTATAAGATTAAAAAGAAATCATTCCATTAGACCTTTTGGTTATCTTCTGTACGCATTTGCAACATCCTAATGATCCACAGACTTGGATACAAGTCACTTCTAGTTTCTCATCATTTAGAAAGTACCCTGCCCTCCTCACAGGTTTCAAGTGGACGACATCACATTTGCTGACACTAAAATGCATTTGCCATAGTTTTACCCATTTATCATTTTATCAATTTCTGTTTGTAATTTTGCACTTTCACCTACATTGCTTAGAACGATACTTATCTTCCTGTCATTGACAAATTCGGATAGATGTTTTCTTTAATTCCATCATCAGCTATTTGGGAAGTCATTTGTCAATTAAATCCCCACTCAGACATTTTATTAATGCCATTGTGTTTGATCACAGAATGAGCTGGACATTCCCACCTTGGTCTTTTGATGGGCACCATGAGCAGATTTACCTCGTTAAAATGCATTAGTGAATGAGATGGGCTTTTACAATAATAGTTTTGTTATGTCATTACTGAGATTAGTTTTCAATTCCATACTTAAATTGATCAATTTTAGTTAAAGTCAAATTCCACCAGTGGGATTTGAATCTATGTTTCTAAGGTGTTAACCTGGGTGTCTGGATTACTAATCCAGTGACATGTTGGATACAAGAGAAGGCTGAGGACAGGAAGCATGCTTGCACTCTGGTCACTGTCCTTTGATGTACACATTGCAATTTATTTTCATCTTGTTTCAACCCTGTGTTGTGTATGAACCCACTGGATTGCAGACACTGTGCAGTACTGATATTACTGCTAAACTTTCTCCCATTAATAACTCAACTGACCTCCTTCGCTGGTTGCCAACTGTGTTGCTGTCCACTTATACAAGCCACCTCCAAGAAAACCAGAAGTTGGAAACAGATCTGCATTATCATCTTACTTCCTTTGTTCTAATTTTCCCAACTTCACCCTCTCCGCTTCCAAATCTACTTCCCGGGAAAAATATCCCTATCAACCCCACCACGCATAGGTCTGATTCCACATTCCTAATTCTTAGATGCAAATTGTGAATAAAGAGGGACAGTCATCATAATCCTACCAGATTAGAGGGCTTTTCTGTCATTAAAGAGATGTAACTACTTTAATCTGAGGGTTACTACTCCTCAGACAAGGGGAGAGAGTGAGGAGAGTTCTTCAGCTGGCGTGGGAATTGAACCCACACAATTAGCGTCACTCTTCATCACCATCCAAACAACTAAGCCAACTGACAGTCACCTTAGTACTGATTCCTGAGGAACAGCACTTATGCCAGTCAGTAATAGCCCCCATCCAGTCTGTTTCTAGCTAGCTTTCTGACTTCCATTCTCTGATTTTAGTGATAAGTCTTAGGTATGGTATCTTTTCAAACCTGTAAACATGACGTATCTAATACATTAACAAACTCAGAGAATGCTGGAGAAAATTCGGCTGGTATGGCAGCATCTGTGAAGAGAAATCTGAAGAACAGTCATGATGAGCTGCCAGAGGAGGTGGTGGAGCTTGGTATAGTAGCAGCACTTTAAAGGTATATGAATAGGAAGGCTTTAGAGTGATATGGGCCAAATGCTGGTAAATGGGACTAGATTAATTTCTGATATCTGGTCAGCATGGATGAGTTGGATGGAAGGGTCTGTTTCTGTGCTGTACATCCCTATGACCCAATATTTAATTCAGATTTCTAGCATCCATAGTAATTTGCATCTTATTAGTTGATGAACCGCACCTATTTTTTTCTGAAACCTCTTCAATGAAATCAGTAAGATTCTTAAAACCTGACGTCTCCATTGGTAATCTGCCAATAAGTCAATCACAGATATTTTCCTAATCAATCTGTTCAGAGATCATTAAATCCCTACAGTGTGGAAACAGTCCATTCAAACCCAGGAAGTTCTGAACGACTCTCCAATGAGCAGCCCACCCAGACTCACCCTATCTCTTGAAATCCTGCATTTCCCATGGCCAATTCATCTAACCTGCATATGGACTGTGAGAGGGAACCAGAGCACCAAGAGCAAACCTACATAGACTTGGGAGAATATACAAACTCCCCACAGACAATCACACAAGGCTTGGATTGAACCCAGGTCCCTGAAGCTGTGAGGCAGTAGTGCTAACCGCTGAGCTACCATGACATTTTATGACACAATGTTAAAGCAGTTGGGACTTGAACCTGAGCTTCTGGGCTCAGAGGTAGAGAGATGACCGCTGTGTCACAAAAGCCCATAAAACAAACTGCTGAAGACTTGCACAACAATTGGCTGTAAAAGACAAATCTATTGTTTGGTTTCTCCTAGTGATACATGAAACATGTCAATGGGGGCAGACACCCACAGGTTCAGTCCCTCTTCTTTATTTATTTCATTCATGGGGTGAGGGCATCACTGGCTAGGCAACATTTATTGCCTATCCCTAGTTGCCCAGGGGGCAGTTAACAGTCAACCACATTACTGTGTATCTGGAGTCACATGAAGGCCAGACCAGGGTAAGGATGGTAGTTTCCTTCCCTAAAGGACATTAGTGAATCAGATGGGGTTTTCCGACAGTCAATTCATGGTCATCATTAGATTTTTAATTCCAGATATTTTATTGAATTCAAGTTTCACCATCTGCTGTGGCAGGATTTGAACCTGGATCCCCAGAATATTATCTGGGTCTCTGGATTAACAGTGCAGCAATAATATCACGAGGTCATTGCCTCCCCTTCTGACAATTGACTACAGAATCGAGGCTGGTGCTGCAGTGCAGACACTGAGGGAATGTCGCACTGTCAAATGAGACACTGTCAACCAAGGCCACACTGGGCAGATGGAAAAGCTCCCAATTAGATTTGAAGTGGATGATAGAATGATAGGGTGGCACAGTAGCTCAGTGGTTAGCACTGCTGCTTCACAGCTCAGGGATTGGCATATTGATCCCACAAACAAATCTAGTCAGTACTTTACGTGGCTTGCTTTTCTTTTATCTACTCACAGGATGTGGGCATCTCTAGCTAAACCAGCATTTATTATCCATTGCCCAGAGAGCAATTGTGGATCTGGAGTCACATGCAAGTCAGACCAGGCAAGAATGGCAAATTTCCACCCCTAAAAGGCATTAGTAAACCAGATGGGGTTTTCCAACAATCACTTCATGGTCATTGTTCAACTCTTAATTCCAGATGCTTATTGAATTCAAGTTCCACCACCTGCCATTGTGGGATTTGAACGCAGGTCCTCAGAACATTAGAGCTGAAAATGTGTTGCTGGAAAAGCGCAGCAGGTCAGGCAGCATCCAAGGAGCAGGAGAATCGACGTTTCGGGCATGAGCCCTTCTTCAGGAAGAACATTAGCCAAGTTGTTGTGGTTCTGTTCGCCGAGCAGGGAATTTGTGTTGCAGACGTTTCATCCCCTGTCTAGGTGACATCCTCAGTGCTTGGGAGCCTCCTGTGAAGAGCTTCTGTGATGTTTCCTCCGGCATTTATAGTGGTTTGTCTCTGCCGCTTCCGATTGTCTGTTCCAGCTGTCCGTTGCAGTGGTTGGTATATTGGGTCCAGGTCGATGTGATTATTGATTGAATCTGTGGATGAGTGCCATGCCTCTAGGAATTCCCTGGCTGTTCTCTGTTTGGCTTGTCCTATAATAATAGTGTTGTCCCAGTCGAACTCATGTTGCTTGTCACCTGCGTGTGTGGCTACTAAGGTAGCGTGGGCGGCACGGTGGCACAGTGGTTAGCACTGCTGCCTCACAGCGTCTGAGACCCGGGTTCAGTTCCCGCCTCAGGCTACTAAGGTAGCGTGGGCGGCACGGTGGCACAGTGGTTAGCACTGCTGCCTCACAGCGTCTGAGACCCGGGTTGAGTTCCCGCCTCAGGCGACTGACTGTGTGGAGTTTGCACGTTCTACCCGTGTCTGCGTGGGTTTCCTCCGGGTGCTCCGGTTTACCCCCACTGTCCAAAGATGTGCAGGTCAGGTGAATTGGCCATGCTAAATTGCCCGTAGTGTTCGGTAAGGAGTAAATGCAGGGGTATGGGTGGGTTGCGCTTCGGCGGGTCGGTGTGGACTTGTTGGGCCGAAGGGCCTGTTTCCACACTGTAATGTAATCTAATCTAAGGATAGCTGGTCGTGTCGTTTTGTGGCTAGTTGTTGTTCAAGGATGCATCCCCCCCCCAACCCCCAACAGCAGTGACTATGTTTTGAAACTTACTGGAAGGCGCTATATAAATGCAACACTTCAATACTGAGTATATGTCAAAAGATGGTACTGTACATAAAAGTCCACGTTACATTTGCAACAATATTATAAGAATTCAAAGTATTACCTTTAACTCTCCGTACTTCAAGACTGTTCCTCCGAAGTTCGGCCTTTTGCAAAGCTCACCTGGAAAACTCGAAGCGGGACAGATAACACTGCCAGAATAAACTTTCTCAAACTGCTGGCCCCGCTCAGGCCAGGTCTAAAATTCCCTGAACAAGCAAAACTCCTCAGACCCGAGCAATGTCCGCTTCCTAAAATAGGCGCAGCTATAGATCAGAAAGAGAAAACGAAAGTTACACTTCACTTCCTGACCAGTAAATCCGGTTGGACTGTCACCGACTTTTCCAAAGAGAGGGGAGAGAGAAGGTCCCAACTTCCTGCCTCCTGCTCAATCCCTCCTCAACTCTGTCTCTCATCCCCCACTCTCCACTTCCTCCCAATCCTCTCATACCACAGCTGTCTCAAACTCCCTCTTTACCCCACTCTATTCCCCACCAACAAGGCCATCCTCCTGGCCGACAGATTCGCGACCTCCGCGGCTATGGGGAATAACTCTGTCTCTGTGGTCGCCGCAGCCACTTCCGCCCCCAGTGACGTCACTAACCTACACGACCACAACGCCGCATGGGTCTCCGCCCCCACGCCGATCTCCACGCCTAACCCCGCCCCCCCCGCCGGGTTTCGTCACCACGCCTAACCCCGCCCCCACGACGATCTCCGTCGCCACGCCTAACCCCGCCCCCACGCCTAAATCCGTCACCACGTC
>NC_057739.1:41825882-41836109 GCF_004010195.1 Chiloscyllium plagiosum
TCCAAAGCTCCTCACCCTCCACAAGTCCTTAATCTCCCCGCCTCTTCGACAAAACCTCCAAAAAACGGCTCACCCCTTTCTCATTTCCCCACTCAATACTTTTCATCCATTTGAATCTTTCAACGTCCCCTCACCGTCCCAGTTTCCTTAATCTCCTTCTGAAAACCCCTTCCCTCATTCCCCTACTCCACTTCTTCACCATAGATTTCCCACAGTGTGGGAGCAGGCTATTCAGCCCATCAGGTCCACACCAACCCTGCAAAGAGCACTCCAGCCAGATCTACACCATCTCTGTAACCCTTCATTTCCCATGGCCAATCCATCTAACTGGCATACCTTTGGACTGTGAGAATAAACCCATGCAGACACTGGGAGAATGTGCAAACTCCAATCAGACAGTATTCCAAGAGTGGAATCAAACGGAGATCCCTTGAGCTGTAAAGCGGCAGTGCTAACCACTGTGTCGTCCCATCGTTCTACCCATCCACTCTAAATTTAAACATGATGCATCTAATACATTAACCTTAAACCAACTCAGAGAATGCTGGAGAATCTTAACTGGTATGGGAGCATCTGTGGAGGAAACCTGAAGAACAATCATACCCAAGTCAAATCGTTAACGCTATTAATTCTGATTTAATTCAGATTTCTAGCATTCAGAGTATTTTACTTTTGTAAGTACATTACTCTCACCTAGTTTTACTCTGCTAACTTTTCAAAGAAATCAATGAGATTCATCAAACCGGACTTCCCTGCTGGCAATCTATGCTGATGAGTCTATTATGACATTTCTGATCCAGCTGTTCAGAGATATTATGACACACTTCAAAAGCAGGTGGGACTTAAACTCATGATCCCTCATCTCTCAAATCCCCCACTCCACCTCCAGTTAGAGAGTTATAGACTCATATAGCATGGAAACAGACCCTCCAGTTCAATCATTCCACACCGACCATAATCCCAAAATGAACTAGTGTCACCTGCCTGCATTTGGCCCATATCCCTCCCAACTTTTCCTATTCATGTATTTGTCCAAATGTCCTTTAAACATTTCAACTGTACCCACACCCACCACTTCCTCTGGTAGTTCATTCCACACACACGAACACTATCTGTGTAGAAATATTGCCTCTCAAATCTTTTTAAAATCTTTCTTTTCTCACTTTAAAAGTATGCCCCCTAGTCTTGAAATCCCCCACCCTCGGAAAAAAAACTCTTGCCATTCCCCTTATCTATGCCCCTCATGATTTTATACAGTTCTATAAGGTCAGCCCTCAACCTCCTATGCTCCAGTGAAACTCAAACCCTCCATTCCCAGCAACTGGTATATAGTATATATTCCTGAAGATGGACTTATGCCCGAAACGTCAAAATTCCTGAAGAAGGGCTTATGCCCGAAACGTCGATTTCCTGCTCCTTTGATGCTGCCTGACCTGCTGCGCTTTTCCAGCAACACATTTTTAAACTGGTATATAGAGTCTTACAGCACAGAAACAGATCCTTCGGTCCAAACAGTCCATGCCAAACATAATCCCAAACTAAACTAGTCTCACCCGCCCACTCCTGGCCCTTATCCGCCCAAACCTTTCCTATTCATGTATCCATTCAAATATCTTTTAAATGTTGTAATTGTACATGCATCCATCACATCATCAGGATCTTCATTCCACACACGAACCACCCTCTATGTAAAACGTTTGCCTCTTATGTCTTTTTAAAATCTTTCTCCTCTCACCTTTAAATATGCCCCCTAGTCTTGAAATTCCCCATCTTAGGGCGAAGACTACTACCATCAACTCTATCTGCTGTATTTCTCCCCATTCCAAACATCAACCCACTCTCCTCCCTAAACGCCTCTCAGTCACTCTCATCAATCCTTCACCTTGTTTCTTTCCATAGCTCCTATCTCCTGATCCATCTCCTCCAAACGCCCCATTTCTGGGCCAGACATTCTTACAGTTACTAGTGGAAAACATGCCTGTTGTCTTTCCATGTGCTAATGCTGCTTGAATTTACGTGTGAAAATTGTTGAATTTGAAGTCCAATTACAGAAAAGGTAAATGCTCTAATTTCTTCATCTCGTGAGATATTCTAACAGCAAACAAGGAAGTAAGGATAACTAGGTGGAGGGTTAATGTGAGTTAAGTGACTGTGTTATGACAGGTAGGAGATGGTTAAAACGGGTACTTGGTTTGGAAAAAAGGAAGGGTATTGATGAGGTGAAAGGATTGGAGGTTTAATGAAATGGTGAAGATGCAGAGTATTTGCTGGCGACAAATAATTGGATCAAACCAACAACTGATAGGGTAAGACAGTGGGAAGGGAGTTGCCAATTAAGGTCGAAATGACCATTTAAGTCCTTTCCAGAGCTTATCGGCTGCTCCTGTCTCTTCCCTGATTCCCCAAAGCCTTTCAGGACTGTGATGGAATACTCTCCATTTACCTGGATGAGTACAGCTCCAACAACACTCAAGAGGCTTGACACCACCCAGGACAAAGCAGCCCGCTTTATTGGCACTACATCCACAAGCATCCACTCCCTCCACTGCCGATGCTCAGTAGCAGCAGAGTGTACTGTCTTCAAGATGCACTGCAGAAATTCACCAAAGATTCTCAGACAGCACCTTCCTAACCCACGGTCACTTCCATCGAGAAGGATAAGGGCAGTAAATACATGGGAACGCCACCACATTTAAGTTCCCCTCTGAGCCACACCCCATCCTGACTTGGAAATATATCGCCGTTCCTCCACTGTTGCTGGGTCAAAATCCTGGAATTTCCTCCCTAAGGGCATTATGGGTCAACCCACAGCAGGTGGACTGCAGCAGTTCAAGAAGACAACTCACTACTACCTTCTCCAGGGGCAACTCGGGAGGGCAATAAATGCTGGGCCCAGTCAGGGATGCCCATATCCCACAAATGAATAACATTTTAAAAAGACTGCCTGCTTGCTCTATGGCTCTGTTTCTCATCCATTGAAGCTTTGGTTCCAACTTCCATTCTTAAAGCTAAGCACAAATCTCTAAGGAATGGGCTCCATGCATGGATGCATACTTATTTCACCAGTTTGTTCCCAAAAATAGCTTGCAATTGCAAATTCAAGCTTGCAATCTCTTCAACACTAGCTTCTGCTTACAACTGGATACCAAATCCTTATTGGAGCTTTGGACATTTGGTCAAAATACATTCACCAGGATGTTGCAGGGAACATCAAAAGTACAGCATCTGCAACTTGTTATGCCAACAGCTGCCTCTTCCACAAAGCGTCAAATGCTTTTGACCAGCAGTTCTTCCCATTTAGAGATTCTTCCCAGTATAGCACCCTCTAAAAGAGGTGAGTGGGTGTGTGTGTGTATGTGTAATGTGGAGATGCCAGTGTTGGACTGGGGTGGACAGAGTTAAAGTTAAAAATCACGACAGTTACCTGATGAAGGAGCAGTGCTGTGAAAGCTAGTGCTTCCAAATAAACCTGTTGGACTATAACCTGGTGTTGTGTGATTTTTAACTCTATGTGTGTGAGTGAGTGAGAGAGAGAGAGAGGACAGAGCAGGCTAAACAAAAAGTCACTTTTTCCAATCAGCTTGAAGGATTCTCACTGAGAGAGGCAGAGTTTAAACTCCGAAGTCAGCAGTGTCTCTGTGGGTAATTGTGTCACCTCCTCATAAGAGGGCTACGAGTTCAATTCCTCTTCATGACATATGCAAAATAATTTAGGGCTGATTCTCCTGTGCTTTGTGATGAAGACTTAAGTTTTAGAAACTAGGAGCCGATTCTGTCATATTTTGCCTAGGCACTATTTTTGGAGAGTATCGTACAGGGTTTCCTGCCAAGCTGCATGGCAACTTGTATCACGTAATGTTCTGCTGGTCATCTCATTAATAGCACATTCGGGCTCCAAAGCAACTTTCCTTATTTCCTTGCCCCAGAGGGCAGTGGAGGCTCAGTCATAGAGTCATACAGTATGGAAACAGATCTTTCCATCCAACTAGTCCATGCTGAACATAATCCCAAACATAACAAGTCCCACCTGCATGCTCCTGGCCCATATCCCTTCAGACCTTTCCCATTCACATACGTATCTAAGTGTCTTTTAAGCGTCCACATCAACCACTTCCCATTGAGTACATTCGAGATTGAGATCGATAGATTTCTCAATATTGAAACTATCAGAGGACATCAGGGGGATAGTGCAATAAAATATTGTTGATGTAGAAAATCAGCCATGATCTCATTGAATGAGACTGCTCTGCCATCTGAGTCGAAAAGTGTGGTGCTAGAAAAGCACAACAGGCCAGGCAGTGTCCGAGGAGCAGGAGAGTCAATGTTTCGGGCATAAGCCCTTCCTCAGGAATGTGGGGTGGGAGGTGATGTTGACAGATAAACAAGAGGGTGGGGTGGAGATGGAGGCAAAGTAGCTGGGTAGGTGATACGTAGATGCAAATGTGGGTGATGATAATAGATCGGAAGGGAGGATGGAGTGGAAAGGTGGGGATGAAGATGGACAGGTGAGACAGTTCAAGAGGGCAGTGCCGAGTTGGAGGGTTGGATGTGGGGGTAGGGGATATGAAGAAACTGGTGAAGTTGGCATTGATGCTAAATTCTTTGAGGGTCTCAAGACAGAAGATGAGGTGTTCTTCCGCCAAGTGTCAGGTGGCTTGGATTTGACAGTAGAGGAAGCCCAGGACTTGCGTGTCCTTGGTGGAGTGGGAGGGGTAGTGGAAGTGGTCGGCCACAGGGCAGTGGGGTCTTTTGGTGCATGAGTCCCAGAGATGTTCCCTGAAACATTCCTTGAGTTGGGGTCCTCATATCCCCTCTCCCCACCTCATCCCAGATCCAGCCCTCCAACTCGGCACTGCTGTCTTGAACTGTCCTATCTGGTCATCTTCCTTCCCACCAATCCGCTCCATCCTCCCCTCCAACCTATCACCATCAACCCCCGCCTGCATTTACCTATCGTCTTCTCAGCAACCTTCCCCCGATCCCCAGCCCCACTCTCGTATTTACCTTTCATTCCACCCCCTTCTCCAATATTCCTGATGAAGGGCTTATGCCCGAAATGTTGACTGTCCTGCTCCTCGGATGCTACCTGGCCTGCTGTGCTTTCCCAGTGCCACACTTTTCAAGTCTGACTCTCCAGCATCTGCAGTCCTACTTTCTGTCTGCTCTGCCATTCGACAAGATCAAGGCTCATCTTTGGTCACAAATCTACCTTCCTTCCTTTGTAACAGATCCCTTAATTCTCTTAGCCCGCAGTAGTCCACTGAGTTCTGTTCTGGATATTCTCAAAGACCCTCCCTCCCTGCATTGTGGGTCAATCCACAGCAAGTGGACTGCAGAGATTCAAGAAGGCAGCTCACCATCACCATCTTCTTAAGGGCAAATAGGCTACCAGTGCTGGCCAGCCAGCAATGCCTAAGTCCCACAAATGAATAAAAAGAATTTAAAAAAAGGTTCAGAGGGATATGAACCAAATGCAGACAAATGAAACTAGTTTAGTTTGGAAAACCTGGTCAGCATGGATGAAAGGTGGACCTAAGGATCTGTTTCTGAGCAATATGACTGTATGAATGGAAGAGTGGGTTAGAGGGGCTGAACAGCCTTCTTCTGCATTTATTTCTTATGTTCTTCTGTTCTCAACTCATGACAGAAAGCACTTTCTTGTCAATGTGGCCCTATAATTCTTCTGAAGATATCAGTATATGGCTAGGGAGCAACAACCAAGAACAAATAGGCCCAATCTGCTCTGAAAATCTTCACTTCTTCAAACACCAGCTTTTCTTTGTCAGTTTGCCAATAGAAATCATCAAAGATGAACAGTCCAATAGCCCTGCATCATTCCCTATTCAGCTCCTGACAAAAAGACCTACTTGAAAGAAAAATTATGGGCTATTTTTTCCTGTTGTTTTGTCAAACAGGACATGATGAGGTAATGGTTTTGACAAGTATGGAAATGCAGAGGTCTGAGACAGTGAAGACTGCTGGCCCAATCTGTTTGGTTATCAGGGCAATGAAGTCCTTTTAACAAATGAGATTAGTGACCCTGCCATCTGTCTTCAGACTTCTTGCATATACCAAAGGTCAACAGTTTGTTTTTGTGTGGGAATGGTAATCTGGAAGTAGCTCCATACTCTGTAACTGAGAGCAAATTTGCACAGACAGCCTATGATTCAACAATGCCCTTTCTTTTTGTTCCACATTTGGCGATATTCCTAGATGAGTGAAAGTCATTTTGCACGCACTATTTTCTTTCTTGAGTATCATCGCTAGAGGGCCTCAGACCCTTAACTTTAAACCATTGATTTGTACTTCCTCAGTGATCATGCAGATTGCTTATTTTATCATTTGCGCAGCATCTTAGTTTTCAATCTACGTTTTTCCTTAAACTGTTTTTCTGAAGAGATGGTGGCACGGTGGTTAGCACTGCTGCCTCACAGCACCAGAGTCCCAGGTTCAATTCTAGCCTCGGGCAAACTGTCTGTGTGGAGTTTGCACATTCTCCCCATGTCTGCATGGGTTTCCTCCGGATGCTCTGGTTTCCTCCCACTTTCCAAAAGATGTGCAAGTCAGGTGAATCGGCCATGGTAAATTGCCCATAGTGTTAGGAGCATTAGTCAGGGGGAAATGGGTCTGGGTGGGTTACTCTTCGGAGGGTCGGTGTGGACTGGTTGGGCCGAAGGGCCTGTTTCCACACTGTAGAGAGTCTAATCCAATCTAATCTAATAAACCATTGTGAGTGTTAAACTCATTGCTTTGAAATGTCTGATGGTCATGGAAATTGCTGTAAAAATGCCAATCTCTTTAAATTATTTTCAGATCTAAGTAATAACATGAAGTTAGAAAATGTCCTCAAAAGTTATAAGACTTGAATTTATATAGCCTTAGGGTGTCACAAAGCACTTTACTGCCAACAAAATACTTTTCTACTTGTTGCTATTATAAGAAAAGTAGCAATGGACAATGACAAGAGAGCCTGTCTTCACGCAATGTTGGTTGAAGGGTAAATGTCACCCAAGACACTGAGGAATGTCTCCGCTGGTGGTCAAAATAATGCCATAGAATTTGGTACATGTGACTGAGAGAAGAAACAGTTTAAAGTCTCATCTAAAAAAACAGTGCAGCTCTCCCTCAGTACTGCACTGAAATTTCAGCCTGACTTCTATCTGTATTAGGAATCAAACACGCATCCTTAATGCACAGACAGGAGTTCTACCCTTCGAACCACGGCTAGCCACAAAGCAAAATAAAACTCTTTAAATTGCAATTTGGGAAGTTTCCAAAACTAATACAGACATTAAGGCTAAAAAGAAAATCCACTAAGAAAGCACAATATGTCATAAAGTGCATGATCACAAACTATGGCTGTTATAAAACAGTAAGTGTTAGGTAATGAGTCTAACCATCAGGATAGAAAACTGTTTTGCTAACTGTCTGGGAAACTGTTGCCTCCCTTTAATCTGCTTTGGGGAATATGGCCTGTCAGTCTTAAAATACCTAACAACAATATCAATCCTTGGTTTGGGGCATTACGTTGTTCTAACATAGCTCAAAATATTTGGTATTGTTGGTACTCTTAGCTAAAGGGTGTAATGCTGATTGGTTATAATTCTGACCTGGTATTGCTGCTGAATTCCTTATAAAGCTCCTAGGGGGAGGTGCTGATATCATGGTAATGTCACTGGATTTAGTAATCCAGAATTCCAGATTAATGTTCTAAGGATATGGGATTGAATCTCTACCATGGCAGATGATAAAATTTGAACTCAATTAAAAATATCTGGAAGTTATAAGTTAGCCTAATGGTGATCATGTAACTACTGTCAATTGCTGTAAGCCCATCTGATTCACTAATGTCCTTCAGAGAAGGAAATCTGCCATCACAGCATTCACGGAAAGAAAGTGAGCTAACGTTTCGAGTCTAGATGACTCTGATCAGTCATGGATGCTGCCTGGCCCATTGTGATTTCCAACATTTTTTGCTTTCAGTCCAGATTCCAGCATCTGCAGTAATTTGCTCCTAATCTGCCATCCTTACTTGGTCTAGTCTGCATGTGACTCCGAACACACAGCAGTTGAGAGTGTGTTGCTGGAAAAGCATAGCAGGTCAGGCAGCATCAGAGGAGCAGGAAAATCCTGTTAAAGGGCTCTAGCCCGAAACATCGATTTTCCTGCTCCTTGGATGCTGCCTGACCTGCTGTGCTTTTCCAGCAACACACCCTCAACTCTGATCACCAGCATCTGCAGACCTCACTGCCTCCTAGTTGAACACACAGCAACATGGTTTATTCTTAAGGAGCCTCTAGGGATCTAGGTTTGGGCTACAAAGCTGACTTAGCTAGTGATGTCCAAAATCCAATGAACAAATGATAAAAAAAGAGGACCTGAAAATATTCCTATGTTCTTAATGGTTCATTGATGTTTGCGTGTGTAGATGTGTGAAAGAGAATAATGTGAAGCTGGGGTTGCTGGTGTTGGTGGATAGCTGAGGTAGGTCAGAGCAAAGCTCCCAGAACCTCATATTGGTCAGCAATAGAAGATCTTTCAATGTAGCTATATCTGTAATTGGGGATTAGTTAGCTCAGTTGGTTGGATGACCATTTCTGTAATACAAAATAATGCCAACAGCGCATGTTCCATCCCCATCACTGGCTGAGATTAACATTGAAGTCTATCCTCAACCTCTCCCCTGGCCTGAGGTGTGATGACCCTCAAACTAAACAATCACCTGTCATCTCTCAAATGAGAGAGCAGTGCTATGGTCCTCTGGGACTATGGTAACTTTACCTTATCTGTTCAACTCTCCTTTCTGCATGCACTTTCGACTTGGGGTTGTTCTCATCTCTCTAATTTTCTCATGATTTATATGTGTGTTGTATTCCCACAAACGGACTCGGTGCTGCTATTGATAACAGATTGATTTTTATTTACATCGATGTAAATAAACTAATCACTCAGATTACACGGGCTGGTCAAATATCTCTCAACATACTTCCTAGAAAGCTGCTTTGGATACCATTTCCTTCTTAGCAGCTTTTGGTGATCTAACCTATTATCTCATCGTGTTGGTCAGTGTCATACTTTGTTTCTAGTGCTGTGGTGAAACGCCTTGTGCCTTTTTTTAATATTAATGGTATTATGTAAACCAAGTTATTAGCGTTTTCCTAATGGTATCTTTGGGGGTGCTTTTGGTCCAGATGTTCACATTCTTAATCAGGGTTTGATTCATTGCCCAGTGCTTCAAGGCATTTCGATGTTTTAGTTACTGACCACAACTCAATATGTCTGCCAAGCCAGAATCACGAAATGTTACAGACAGAGACCACTCAGCCCTTCATGTCTAATGGCTTCCTTCTGTTATATCCAATTTTCTTCTGAAAGCTCTGTTAAATCTCTTTGCATTCTGAACATAACAACTCGCTGTGTCAAATTTGATTTTCTCATGTTGCATCTAGAGTCATAGAGATGTACAGCATAGAAACAGATCCTTCGGTCCAACCTGTCCATGCCGAACATATATCCCAACCCAATCTAGTCCCACCTGCCAGCACCCGGCCCATATCCCTCCAAACCCTTCCTATTCAAATACCCATCCAAATGCCTCTTAAATGTTGCAATTGTACCAGCCTCCACCACTTCCTCTGGCAGCTCATTCCATACACGTACCACCCTCTGCGTGAAAAGTTGCCTTTTAGGTCTCTTTTATATCTTTTCTCTCTCACGCTAAACCTATGCCCTCTAGTTCTGGACTCCCCGACCCCAGGGAAAAGACTTTGCCTATTTATCCAATCCATGCCCTTCATAATTTTATAATCCTCCATAAGGTCACCCCTCAGCCTCTGACGCTCCAGGGAAAACAGCCCTAGCCTGTTAAGCCTCTCCCTATAGCTCAAATCCTCCAACCCTGGCAACATCCTTGAAAATCTTTTCTGAACCCTTTCAAGTTTCACAACATCTTTCCGATAGGAAGGAGACCAGAATTGCACGCAGTATTCCAACAGTGGCCTAACCAATGTCCTGTACGGCCGCAACATGACTTCCCAACTCCTGTAGTCAATACTCTGACCAATAAAGGAAAGCATACCAAACGCCTTCTTCAATATCCTTCTACCTGCAACTCTACTTTCAAGGAGCTATGAACCTGCACTTCAAGGTCTCTTTATTCAGCAACACTCCCTAGGACCTTACCATTAAGTGTATAAGTCCTGCTAAGATTTGCTTTCCCAAAATGCA
>NC_057739.1:41837649-41886254 GCF_004010195.1 Chiloscyllium plagiosum
CGGCTAGGAACTCTCCAACCACAAGGGATGAACTCGGGTTTCACCAGTTTCCTCATTTCCCCTCCTCCCAGCCTGTCTCAGTCAAATCCATCAAATTCAGCACCGCCTTCCTAACCTGCAATCTTCTTCCCGACCTCTCCGCCCCCACCCCAGTCTGACCTATCACCCTCACCTTGTCCTCTTTCCACCTATCACATTTCCGACGCCCCTTCCCCCAAGTCCCTCCTCCCTATCTTTTATCTTAGCCTGCTGGACCAACTTCCCTCTTTCCTGAAGAAGGGCTAATGCCCGAAACGTTGATTCTCCTGTTCCCTAGATGCTGCCTGACCTGCTGCGCTTTTCCAGCAACACATTTCCATCTCTGAACTCTATGTTAAGGCCATTGGGCTGTAAGCTCCCAAGGCAGAATATGAGGCATTGTTTCTCCAGTTTGCACCTAGTCTTATTTTGGCAGTGGAGGAGGCCCTGGATGTTTACCCTTGTGTGTCAGTCCAGAGCATAAGGGCAGTGTTTTAGAATCAGTGGCTGCTCTTTTCGGTCAGAGATGAGAGGCAACTGTCTCTCTCAGATTGTTGTGTGACTTTGGAACACTCCATTGCAGAAACGTCGATTCTCCTGTTCCCTAGATGCTGCCTGACCTGCTGCGCTTTTCCAGCAACACATTTCCATCTCTGATCTCCAGCATCTGCAGACCTCACTTTCTCCTTAACATAGAGTTCACCAGCTTCAAAGTCTCCCCACACCTAACTTTATCCCATGTCCAGCTTTCCCTCTCCTCTCTGCCTCCTGGACTGGACCTAACCTGTCCATCTTCCTCCTCACCTGTCTGCTTCACCCTTCCCACTGACCAATCACAATCGACCTCCACCTGCTTCCACCTATCACCATCCTTTTTACCTTTCCCCTCGCTCTCCCTCACTCCATCTATATATTTCTCAGCTCCCTTCCCCCTCCCCAGGCTTGATGAAGGGCCCTAGCCCAACAGGTTGACTTTCCTGCTTCTCCGTTGCTGCCTGACCTGCTGTATCTTTTCAGCTCCACTTTTTATCAACATTCTTTTGACGGCCATCTTGTCAAGACTATTATATTTTGTAAAAACCTTATAATCATCAATCAAAGCATCCTTTGGAGTTCTATACGTCAGTGGAAACTGGCCCAACCTGTCTAACCATTCCTCAAAACACAGCCCTCATTCCAAGTCTCCAGATATAGGTGTCGAGAGTGTGGTGATGGAAAAGCACAGGTCATGCAGCATCCGAGGAGCAGGAGAATTGACATTTCAGGCATAAGCCCTTCATCAGGACTCTCGACTCTGATCTTCAACATCTGCAGTCCTCACTTTCTACTAATCCATCTATAGGTGCATACAAATAGCAAATGTCACAGGAGTCAGTGTTGAATGTATTTATCAAGTTAGTGAAATTATTAAATTTAAAAAGAGGGTAAGCACCAGAAAATATATTGACGGGGTTCCCCATTAGGCAACAGTGAGGAGTCCTGTAGTGCAAAGTCTTTGCTGTATAAGAAAATATCATAGTAATGAGGCAAAGACCTTCATTTATGTATAATAGCTGTTCCATTTTTAGCCATTAAAAAAAGATTTTTTGTAAATATATTATTTACTTCTATAAAATGAGTATTTTAATTATGGCCAGGCCATCCTCTACATTGAAAACTAAATAACAATTACAAAGTATTTACTCTGGGCACTAACAGATGGAGAATACTTATCTAGATTCAATGCAATATGTTGGGTAAATTAAATGCAAATGTAGGGTAGATATAGAGTCAATTGCAATAGTCAGTGTATCATAAAGAAATCAATTTAGTTTACTTAAGCTTTTTTTCAAATTGGTCATGCATTAGAGAGACAGCATATGATGGAGACATGGCAAACCAGAAACCTGTGCTGCAGGATTTACATTAACCTAAGGTTCTATGGTGCAAGACTTGCAAGCGAAGGTGTCAGAGACAATGGGCCTTGAGGGGCAGAAGGTAAAGGGCTATGGAGCTGGACTTACATTAGTACAAAACCAGGACCTGTAACTGTAGTCCAGGAGTCTGTGTTGTGCAGGAACTTCAGTGTCCTGTAGTACAGGACAAGATCATTTGATTTGATTTGATTTGATTTATTGCAGTCACATGTACCTTAGTACAATGAAAAGTTTTGTTTTGCGAGCAGTACAGGCAGATCATAGCAAACAAGGGCATACAGATCACAAGGTGCTTAGACAGAGCCAGGCATACATGGTTACACTGCACAGGAGGGGCACAATACAAGATCATCACTATTTGAAGTTAGAGAGTTCTGGGAAGAATCTGTTCTGGAACCTGTTGTTGTGTGTTTAAGCTTCTGTTTCTTCAGTCTGATGGAGAGATTGTAGGAAAGGATTACCCAGGTGGGAGGGGTCTATGATGACGTTGGCAGCCTTTCAGCAGCAACGTGATGTGTAAACGGAGTCCATGGTTGGGCGGTTGGCTTCCATCATGGTCTGGGCTATGCACTCAAATGTCTAGAGCCAGAAGCCAGCTGGGCCAGTCGTGCACACAAGACCTGAAACCTAGGCCTTATGTGCAGGAACTAGAAGCCAGGGGCACATGGCAGAGGAACTATACGCCAGGTAAAAGCAATTACTGTGGATGCTGGAATCTGAAACCAAAAGCGAAAATGCTGGAAAATCTCAGCAGGTCTGGCAGCATCTGGCTGAGCTTGCTGTTCTCAGCAAAGGACTTAGCTTTGTACCCTTATGTCCCCACTTCAATGAATTCCGGGCTCCACATGATGCTGAGCTCTTCTTCCGTCGCCTTCATGCTCACTTCCTTGGGCAAGAGTCCTCCCCCCGCTCCACAAATCCTTTCACATCCCTCCAAATTCCACCTCTAATTGGACACCCCCACCAGGACAATTTCCTACCCTCGATCTTTTCATTAACAGTTGTCGACGGGACATTGGCTGCCTTAATTTCTCTGCCCCGACCCATTCCAACGTCTCTCCATCCAAACATTCTGCCCTTCGCTCCCTTAGGTCCAACCCCAACCTTGTATTCAAACCTGCTGACAAAGGGGGTGCTGTTGTCATCTGGTGTACTGACCTCTACCTCACAGAGGCTGAGCGCCAACTCTCAGATTCCTCCTCCTACTCCCCCTGGAGCATGACCACACCACTGAGCATGACCACACCATGACCACACCATGACCACACCATTGTCTCCAACACCGTGACCGACCTCATTTCCTCCAGATGCCTCCCCCCCACACAGCTTCCAACCTCATAGTCTCCCAACCCTGGACAGCCTGTTTCTACCTACTCCCCAAAATCCACAAAAAGGACTGTCCAGGCAGGCCCGTTGTGTCAGCATGCTCCTGCCCCATTGAACTTATTTCCTCTGACCTTGACTCCATCCTTACTCCTCTGGTTCACTTCCTCCCCAACTACATCCAGGATTCCTCTGATGCCCTGTGACACATTGACAGCTTTCAATTCGAAGGCCCTAACCACCTTCTATTCACCATGGATATCCAATGTCTTTACACCTCCATCCCACACCAAGACGGCCTGAAAGCTCTTCGCTCCTTTCTCGAAAAGAGGCCCAAACAATCTCCATCCACCACCACTCTCCTCCGCCTGGCTGAACTTGTTCTCTCTCTCAAAAACTTCTTCTCCTTCAACTCAACCCATTTTCTCCAAATCAAAGGTGTAGCAATGGGTACCCGCATGGTTCCTAGCTATGCCTGCCTTTTCATGGGGTATGTGGAACATTTCTTGTTCCAGGCCTACCCGGGTCCCCTCCCATAACTGTTTTATCGGTACATCAATGACTATTTCGGTGCGGTTTCATGCTCTCGTCCTTACCGGAAAAATTCATAAACTTCGCTTCCAGTTTCCATCCCTCCATCACCTTCACCTGGTCCATCTCCGACACTTGCCTTCCTTTCCTTGACCTTTCTGTTTCCAAATCCGGCAATGGTCTATCCACTAATATCCATTACAAGCCCACTGACTCCCACAGCTATCTGGACTACAGCTCTTCTCACCCTATGTCCTGTAAGGACTCTATCCCTTTCTCTCTGCTCCTTTGCCTCTGCTGCATTCCAAAGTGGTGCTCTTAATATGTGCTCCTACTTCTCCAACCATGGCTTCCTACCTACAGTTGTTGACAGGGCTCTCGACAGCGGCAGTTCATCTCCCGCGCCATGACCCTCATGCTCTCCCTCCCCTCCCAGAACAAGGATAGGGTCCCTCTTGTTCTCACCTTTCACCCCACTAGCCTTCAAATGCAAAGAATAATCCTCCACCATTTTTGCCAACTCCAGCACGACACCACCACTAAACACATCTTCCCTTCCCTCCCCGTGTCTGCACTCGTTCCCTCCGGGACAACCTAGTCCACTCCTCCATCACACGTAACACCTCTCCCATCACACATGACACCTTCCCATCACACCTAACACCTCTCCCATCATACACGGCACCTTCCCATCACACCTAACACCTCTCCCATCACACACGGCACCTTCCCATGCAATTGCAGAAGGTGCAACACCTGCCCCTTTACCTCTTCCATGCTCACCATCCAAGACCCCAAACACTCATTTCAGATTAAGCAGCATTTCACTTGTACTCTTTCAATTTGGTCTATTGCAATCATTGCTCCCAATGTGGTCTCCTCTATATTGGAGAGACAAAACATTGACTGGGTGATCGCTTTGCTGAGCACCTTTGGTAAGTACTCAATCAGGTCCCGGACCTTCCCGTGGTTTGCCACTTCAACACACAATCCTGCTCCCATGTCCACATGTCTGTCCTTGGCCTGCGACAATGTTCCAGTGAAGCTCAACGCAAACTGGAGGAACAACATCTCATCTTCCGACTAGGCCCGTTACAGCCTGCCGGTCTCAATATTGAATTCAACAACTTCAGATGATTATGCCATCTCGACCCTTCTGTTTTCATTCTGCTCCGTAATTTTATTTCATTGATTTTATTCGTTTTTTTTAAAAAAAAGTTTCACTGTTCTGTATGTCTTATTTCTTGATTGTCTCTCTTTCTCTCGCTCCCCACACTCTCATCACCTTTTTCCTCTCCTCTTCCCCCTTTGCTACCCTTCTCCCCTGTTTTCCATTTTGCCTCTGCCTCACCCATCCCCCCCCCCCTCCCCCACATATTTTGTCACATAGCACTGGCTTCAGCCTTGGTCATTCACAGCTCCTAATCTCCCTGTAATCTCTCTGTGCACTGTCATTATCACCTCTTTATTGCTACCTTTGCTTCTGGAGCCATGACTCACCTTCTCTCAGCCGAGTGTAAATACCTCCCTATTTCTCCCTTTTTTTAGCTTTGACAAAGGGTCAGTTAGTCTCGAAACGTCAGCTCTTTTCTCTCCTTACAGATGCTGCCAGACCTGCTGAGATTTTCCAGCATTTTTTCTTTTGGGAACTATATGCCAGAGTCTGATTTAAATCAAGAGTTGTTGCAAGTGATCTAATGTGACATTCCCAAGTCAACATAACAGAATAGAGATAATGTTTCAGATCCAGTGACCCTTCTTCAAAACTTCAGAATTCTGAGGAAGGCGTACTGGATCTGAAACGCTAACTCTGCTTTCTCTCCATAGATGCTGCCAGTCCTGCTGAGTTTCTCCAGCAATTTCTGTTTTTGTTTCAGATTTTCAGCATCTGCAAATCTTTGAAGTTTTATTTATAACAGAATACCGAACAGAATTACAACATAACAAAAAAGAGCAGCACAGTGTTTAGCACTGCTTCCTCACAGCACGGGGGACCTACGTTTGATTCTACTTTTGACTGTCTGTGTGGTGCTTGCACATTCTCTCTTGTCTGCGTGGGTTTCCTCCAGGTGCTCCAGTTTCCTCCCACAGTCCAAAGATGTGCAGGTTAGGTGGACTGGCCATGCTAAATTGCCCCATAGTGTCCAGAGATGTGCAGGTTAGGTA
The DNA here is from genome assembly GCF_004010195.1 of Chiloscyllium plagiosum. Taxonomy (NCBI): domain Eukaryota; kingdom Metazoa; phylum Chordata; class Chondrichthyes; order Orectolobiformes; family Hemiscylliidae; genus Chiloscyllium; species Chiloscyllium plagiosum. Next base: position 41,843,604 of record NC_057739.1, read on the forward strand.
GATTAGCCATGGGAAATGCAGGGTTATAAGGATAGGATGGGATCTTGGTCTGGGTGGGATACTCTTCGGAAGGGATACTTTTTGAAAGGTTGGTACAGGCTAGATGGGCTGACTGGCCTCTTTCTGCATTGTAGGGATTCTATGATTCTGGAGTTTTAATATTAATATTCACTAGATTGAGTGTAATCCTGTGTTCAGGTTCTAGAAGCAGAATGAAGGCAAAGGGTTCAGGGAAGGAATGGGTGTAGTTTTACAAAACTAACTGTGAAAATATTGGCCCTGGCATTACACACTGTGGGCATTAAAATGCACACACAGTCTTGGCCACTTCTCATATTAGGAGAATTTTTTTTACAGTGATGCTTTTATAGAATTGTAGAAAGGGAAGAAAGTTATAATTGAGTGGTAATCTCCTGCTCTCCCAAATTACTGTCATAACACAAAACTGTTGAGTAACTCCTGAAGCACACGTCCAAAACTCACAAAGCTTCAAGTCAAACCCGAAACAAGCCCAAGCACGGTACACCTGGCCTGCACCGTAGGAGCAAAACATTTTGCTGAATTAGTTGTGGGGCGTGTGGAATTTTAGCATGAACATAAGTAAATGAGAGAGGCCTTGAAGACCACAACCAAAACTGCTCCTAATTTGATAGTAGCAAGGAAGAATTGCATTTCTATATCACCTTTCACAACCGTAAGACTTCCCATAGTGCTCGACAGCTAATTAATACCTTTTTGAAGTATGACCACTATTGTAATGTAGTGAATGCAGCAACCAGATTACACACAATAAACTTCTACAAACTGACATGAGGTAATGAGCGAGTCACAGAGTCAAGGAAATGTACAGTACAGAAACACACCCTTCAGTCCAACTTGTCCATGCAAATCGGATTACCTAAATTAATCTAGTCCTATTGGCAGCATTTGGCCCATATCTCTCTAAACCTTTCTTATTCATGTACCCATCCAGATGCCTTTAAATGTTGCAATTGGGTCATCTGGATTACTGATGTTCAATCATTAATTTAAAACCTCTCCTCCTGGTCTTCAAAATAGTGCCATGGATTGAATATGTCCATTTCTAATGATGGGGGATGGGGCCTAGTTTTAATGCCTCATCCTTGGCATGCCAACCCCAACAATACAGCACTCCCTCCATACCGCTGAGTGTTCACCTGGAATATGTGCCCCAGTCCGAGATTATATGCAGCAGTCCATTCCTGTATGCAGGAAGACCTACACAACATTCAGGCTTTAACTGATAGATAGCAAGTAACATCTGTGCCACTTAAGTTGCAGGCAATTACCATCTCCTTCAAGAGAGAATCGAGCTATCTTCCTTTATTATTCGATGGCATTATCATCACTGACTCTACCAGCAGCACTATTATGGTGGTGGAATTTATCTGGACCAACCATATAAATACTGTGGCTACAACAGCAGGTCAGAAGCTGGGGATTCTGTGGTAAATAACTTAATTCATGTATCTCTAAAGCCTTTATGACATCTACTAGGGACATGTCAAGTGAATAGTAGAATATCCTCCACTAGCTCAGATGAGTGCAACTCCAATAATACTCAAGAAGCATGACACAACCAAAGACAGAGTAGCCCTGCTTGATCAGCACCCCCTCCACCACCTGGTATAAGGTGAGAGGGGAAAGATTTTAAAGGGACCTGAGGGATAACATTTTCACGCAGAGGCTGGTGTATGGAATGAGCTGCCAGAGGAGGTGGTGGAGGCTGGTATAATTACAACATTTAAAAGGCATCTGGATGGGTATATGAATAGGAAGGTTTAGTGGGATATGTGCTAAATGCTGGCATATGGGACTAGATTAGTTTAGGATAGCTGGTCGGCATGGATGAGTTGGATAGAAGGGTTTGTACATCTCTATAACTCCCTCCACCACAGAAACATAGTAGCAGTGTTTACCAATAACAAGATGTACTGCAGCAACTCACCAAGGCTCCTTGTACAGCACCTTGCAAACCCTATGGACTCTACTACCTGAAGGACAAGGGTGGCAGGTGCATGAGGACATCAACACTTGCAGGATCACCTCAACTCCATCATCTTAACCGCAAATTACAACTTCACTGCAATGGGATCGAGATCCTGGAAATCTCTCTCTCTCTATCAGCACTGCGGGTATGCACCGTGGACTGCAGCACTTTAACAAGGTGGCTCAACATCACTTTCGCAGTGGCAGTAGGGATGGACAATGGGTGGCACTCATGCCCTAAGAACAAATTTAAATAAAACGTGGGACTTGAACGCAGTGCCATTGGAAATTGGGTCAAAGTCTATTGCACATGGTTTGAAAAGAATATAAAAGACAAGATAGATCACAATTACATTCGTTGGATTTTATAAACCTGTACAAATAGGATGAATAGAGGATCTGAAGGAGTACCATCTCTTTTGCAACCAAGCTCATATTTGTGTTCATTAAATAGTTTACTTGTGGAAAATCTTCCCATAGAATCAGAGATATCCAGTGGTGAAGTCATTGTATTACTCACTCATCCCTCCTGTGAATATTTCTCAGCTGTATCTTGTTTTAGGGAACTCAGGGCTAATGTATTTCGGCTGTTTGGCTTCATTTTCCTCCTGGAAGAACAGCAGGTAAATGATGTAACTGGGGACTCCGACTTCCTGTGTAGAATCCCAGTGAAGATCAGTTCTTACTTCAAAATTTTGTTTTAAAGCAACTATGATGTCTGGATGCAATTGGAGTGGTGTGGAGTGGAATGGTGGGGATAGAAACAGGCTTTCAGCAAGGGATCCTTGAATCTGTAGTAATATCATGATCCCCACAGAATTCATCAGAGGAAGCGAAGATTCATGATGACAATTCTGGTGGATTAAATTAACTCAGTGGAGATACAAGACTATTCCAAGAAACATTAATATTAAACAGAAAGAAATCTCTGTGAATCTCTTCAAATTTGAGCTGTTCTCCACTCTGGGGCGAATGTGATCAAACCATTATTGTCCCAACTGATAACGATCAAAATCTTTTTAAACCTCCTTCCTCTTCACATCTCCATTGGTAATGCCATCCTCTTTGAATTACCTTCTTGCCTGAACGGTCACTCACAGCCATTAAAGAACTCTTTCTACCTATAAAAATAACTTGGGCAGAAGTCCTGGAAACGCAATTACAGTAGATACATTTAATAAAACGGCAAGCTTGTTTTGTTGATATTTCAACTAACAATCTCTGCTAAGTTCTGAACTGGGCAATTTTGCTGGATGGAGGAAAAACTGTCGGTGGGGAATGTATTTGAGAAAATATTACCATAACGAGTGAGAGAAGTCTTTCTTAAATCCAGTGTTATTCTATGGCTTGATATGTGGTTGAATTGTAAGAGATTGAATGAGTAAACGCAGGTGATTGTGTATTTATATTGTTGTTGATGGCCACATTCCAGGTAAATGGAGCCAGTTTCCCTCAGTGCCAAAAAGAGCTCCTGAATGGACAGTTAGCCAAAGAATTTCTGTGTGCGCAGCAGCTTTGATTAATTAGGCTGTAGATTTAGCAGACTACATTTAATCAAGGTTAAATTAATCACTTTGAATCAATGCCTTTTAAACTCTAGAACTGTGATTTATGACTACTTGAGGTCCTCCAAATATCACAACTTGAGTGTTCCGCAAAGAGCCAGGTTTCACTTTTAGGGTTTATTTGCACCACAGCTCATGCTGCAGGAATGCTTTTAACAGTTGGAGGGTTTGAGCTATCGGGAGAGGCTTCACAGGCTGGGGCTGTTTTCCCTAGAGCATTGGACGCTAATGGGGTGACCTTATAAAAGTTTACAAAACCATGAGGGGCATGGATAAGGTGAATACTCAGGTCTTTTCCCCGGCGTGGGGGAATTCAAAATTAGGAGGCATAGGTTTAAGGTGAGAGGGAAAAGATTTAAAAGGGACCCAAGGGGCAATGTTTTCACGCGGAGGGTAATGCATGTATGAAATGATCTGCCAGAGGAGGTGTTAGATGTTGGTACAATTACATTTAAAAAGCATCTGGATGGGTACAAGAATTGGAAGAGTTAGAGGGCCAAATGCTGGCAAATGGGACTAGATTAATTTAGGATATCTGGACTACATGGATGCGTTGGACCGAACAGTCCGTTTCCATGCTGTACAGCTCTATGCCCCCATGAAAATGGCACCAGAACAAATTATTTGTAGTTTTTTGCATTTTTGAAATTTGGCCGATTTTAAATTTTTCCCTTTGCTATCAGAACTGAAAAATTCAGTGTTAATAGATTTTGGATGTGTCTGCTTCTGTTTCTGTCCACCACTCTTTCATTGTATTTTCTGAGTCTAAGTAACCTGGGAGTAGGAGCAAGAAATATTTACGCATATCTTGAGAGCTTTTGTGATTGATAGGCATTGCCCCATACCTTGTGTATATAAACCTGCATCCATATTATATTTGTACAATTCATGCCCCCAAAAAACCCAAAGAGCTTTATAGCCAATCTATCAGGGCAGATGGAAATTTGGAATTTGGAACTCAATTGGACCATCTTATAAAATGGCAGTAGACATGAAGGGCTGAATGAACTACTTCCGCTCCAATGTAAGATCATAGCAATGAAGTAATGGAGGAATGCAACAATTAATTTGCATGCAGCAAGTTCCCAGAAACAGCACTGCAGTAATGACAAGGCAATCTGCTTTTGTGGTGTTTGTTAAGGGATGAATATTTTCAAGAATGCTGGAAGAACTAATTTCTTATTCAAGTGCTGACATGTTCAATAGCAGTAAGAGTGGGTCTTGGTGATGACCTGGATCTTACTTTCTGTCTCTCTTCCAAGGTATTTTTGGGGTTTGGGGGGCCTTGGTTTGGCAACATGAGACATCTAGGAAATAGTGAGGACTGCAGATGTTGGAGAGTCAGAGTAGATAGATCGTGGCGCTGGAAAAAGCACAGCAAGTCAGGCAGTATCTGAGGAGCAGGAGAGTCGGCGTTTTGGGAAGGACCCTTCACCAGGACTCTTTCTGATACAATTGAGGATTTTTGTGGCTGATAGACACAAGTCACTGTCTATCTGGAACCAAGTCAGTTTGTGAAACAGGAACCAAGAGACTTTTTTTGTGGATAGAATTTAATAACTTCTCACTGTCACAGCTCCTACCACACAACAGTCTTACCTGTTCCACCTGCTATGTCTACCCAGTCGTAGAAACGTAGCAGACAGGAGCAGGAGTAGGCCATTCGATCCCCCCGAGCCTGCTGCTCCATTCAATATGATTGTGGCTGATGATACAGCTCAAAGCCCTATTCCTTTCCTCTACCTGGATCCCTTGATCCCTTTAGCCACAAGAGCCATTCCTACCTCCTTGGAAAACACATAATGTTTTGGCCTCAGCCTCTTTTTGTGGAGGAAATTCTACAGGGTCACCACTCTCTGGTGAAGACATTCCTCCTCATATCAGTTCTAAAAGAGTATCCCTTAAACTCCAACCCCTGGCTCTGGACTCCCCCACTATCAGGAACATCCTTCCTGCATCTAACCAATCTAGTCTTTTAGAATTTTATATCAGATTATCCTCCCTTTTAATACTCTTCTGAACACAGATGAATCCAATCTTAACCAACTCAATCTCTTCTTATTCATCACCCCTGCAATCCCAGGAATTGATTTGATGAACTTTCATTGTTCTCCCTCTATAGCAAGATCATTCTTCCTTAGATAAGGAGACCAAAACTGCACATAATATTCTGTGTGGCCTCACCAAAGCTCTGTATAATTGCAATAAGGCATCCTTGTTCCTGTGCTCAAATCCTCTCGCTATAAAGACCAACACACAGTTTGCCTTCCTTACTGCCTGCTGCACCTACAGGCTTACTTTCAGTAACCGGTGCACAAACCTGTTACAGAATTTCTTATGTTCCCGCAAGCTTACTCTCACACTCTAATTTCAACTTCTTAATCAATCCCTTGGTCCTCCTTTGCTGACTCCCAAACTGTTCCCAAACTTCGCGTCTATTGTTTCTCCTTACCAATTTGTATGCCTCATTTGTTTGCACCCAATGCTATTTCTAACTTCCCCAATAAGCTATGGTTTGGCCACTGTTCTCTTTGCAGACAGAAATAACAGTTTTTCTCGTTCACCGTTTGCTCTTTGAATGTTTGCCATTGCCTATCCCTTGTCACGCTTACTTTCAGCAACTAGTGCATGAGGGAACCCAGATCTTATTGAAAATTCCCCTCTCTCAATTTACAACCATTAAAATAATGACCTGCCTTCCTATTTTTGTTCTACTAAAGTGGATAGCATGCATTTATCCAAATTATACTGCATCTGCTGTGCAGTTGTCCACTCAGTCAGCCTGTCCAAATCACTGTAAAATCTCTGCATTGTCCTCATAGCTCACTCCAGCCAGCTTTGTGTCACCTGCAAATTATGAAATATTCATTTAATTCCATCATCTAAATCATGAACATATATTGTGAATAGCTGAGGTCTTAGCACCAATTCCTGTGATACCCACAATCACTGCCTACCATTTGGAACCTCAGGTCTATTGTTTTTCCTCACAGATTTGCATGTCTCTTTTTTACATCTAATACTATCTCTAATTTCCCTCATAAGTTCTGTTTGCATTCTTGTGGTGAACAGGAAAAAACAATTTTTCTAGTTCATCCATTTGCTCTTTGAATGCCTATTTATTGTCATTCCATTCAGTAACATTTCCCAAACCATCAAATTAACTCAATTAACCTCAAAAGCCTGCATATTACTTGCTTTATTAAAATATTTCCCTCTTCTCATTAAGTAAAGCTTTTGAGAGGGCCTTGTGACACAATGGTAATGTCCCTATCTCTGATCCAGAAAATCCAGGCGCCAGCCCCATCTGTATTGACTCTGAATAGGTTGATTAAGAATAATTAAAAACGTTTGGAAACATACAATCAGTGCTTGAACAAAACTAATTAAAATTAAACCATTCTTGTTCATATTCTAAATTTTACCTTTTAATACAACCAATTAAGAAGAAAATGTTTTTTTAGAAAAAAATCCATATAACGCAAGCAAACTTCCACATTCCTTCATCTTTCTTTGAAAAAAAAAGTAACTTGCTAAATCACAGAGTGAGCCTGGCAGAATCTGACAAAATCTTCTAAGATTTTTGCCTGTGACACATGTCAAGCTCTTTTTCCTGCTTTCTGCCTCCCTCCCTTTTGAACAAAAGAGTTATTGTCTTCCAGGGCCTTCCCTGAATCAAGGGATGTTTTAGATTAAATTACATACAGTGTGGAAACAGGTCATTTGGCCCAACAAGTCCAAACCTAGACCCATTTCCCTCTGACTAATGCAATAACTCTATGGCCAAACTGCACATCTTTGGACTGTGGGAAGAAACCCACACAGACACAGGGAAAATGTACAAACTCCACACTGGCAACCACCTGAGGCTGGAATTGAACCCAGGCCCTGAGCACTATGAGGTAGCAGTACTAGCTACTGAGCCACCAGGCTGCTTTGTAAAATTAAAGCCAATATATCACCTCCTTTTAAGACCCTGGGATGATGTCCATCTGGATCCAGGCACTTGTTAGCTCACAACCCGAGCAATTTATTCCATATCACTTCTCTGGTTATGTAAGTTTCCTGAGTTCCTCCCTCTATTCCATTTCCTGATTTGTGATTGCCACTGGGATGTTGCTTGCATCTTTTACAGTGAGGACCATTGCAAACTACATCTTAAGTTTATCTGCCACCTCCATATTTTCTAGAAGTAATTCTCCAGACTCACTTTCTCAAATGCTCAATTTATTAACTCTTCCATTTTAAAATACAAATAGGAACTCTTCCAATCTGTTTCTCTCGTACTCAAATGTTTCCTTCCTCATTAATTTTCAGGTTATTCTTTGTTTTTTTATTTAATCTGTCCAATCTTCTGACCTGCCTTTGTCTTTGCACAATTACAAGCTTTTTATTTAAGTTTATCGCTATCTTTAACTTTTCTAGTTAACCACAGATGATGCTTCATCAATACCTTCCCTCCACCATAAAATCAAAAGTAAGGATGTTCGCTGGTGACTACACAATAAGCAGCACCATTCATGATTCCTTAGATACTGAAACAATCCTTGTAATAAGATCTGGACAAAATCCAGGCTTGGGCTCACAAATGGCAAGTAACTATTGTGTCATGCAACTGCAAAGCAATTTCCAACAAGAGAGAATCTAACTATTGCCTCCTGACATTCAATGGTATCACTATCATTAAAATCCCCCTATCAACACATTTTGAGTTACCATTGACCAGAAACTGAACTGGACTAGCCATGTAAACACTTGGCTGCCAGAGGAGATCAGAGGCTAGAAATCTTATAGCGAATAAGTAATTGACCTCCTGACTCCCCAAAGCCTGTCAGCTATCTACAAGGCACATGTCAGGAGTGTGATGGAATACTCCCTACTTGATGGGTGCAGCTCCAACAACTTTCAAGAATCTTGACACCATCCAGGACAAAGCAGCCTGCTTCATTGGCATCACAACCAAAACCATTCAGTCCCTCCATTCCTGGAAGAAGCCTGGTTATATTCCAACAGGTGCATTCTATTTTGATCAAAAAGCATACAATCTGTGGACAGTCAATCGATGTGGCATTCTATAAATTCCTACTTTGGAAATAAAACCAGTCTGACTCCAGAACAGAGACAGACTTGAAACACACCTAAAATGCATTGTCTGACCTGAGATGTTACCTCTTTTATTCTGATAAATCCTTAAGTTATCTTGGGACAGTGATTTGAAAGAATTTACGTATTAATCAATCAAAACCTGCATCTCCATTCTAACTGATTAAATACTAACATCCATCTAGGTTTGTCCAATACTTTTGCATCAGTTGTATGGCCCTTTAATGTTTTTTACTTATAAATTCTGTGTCCAATGTATTCTCTCTCATTAGCTATATAAAGAAGGAGTGGGGCTCAGAAAGATTGTAGTTTCAAATAAACCTGTTGGACTATCAACTGGTGTCGTGTGATTCTTGACTTTGTCTACCTCAGTCCACTGGCACCTCCAAGCACTAAGAGAAGCAGTGCTTTGTGCACCATCTGCAAGATGCTCTGTAAAAATCCATCAAGACTCCTAAGACAGCCACCTGGAAGGTCAAGGGCAGCCAGTACATGGAAACACCACTATCTGCAAGTCCCCCTGTAAGCCACTCAGCATCCAGACTTGGAAATATATTGCTGTTTCTTCATTGTTGCTGGGTCCAAATCCTGGCATTGTGAGTGTACCTACATCAAGTGGGCTGCAGCTTACTACCTCATTCCAAAATCTTTTTTTTTTGCAAGGATCTGATGCAATTTATCAGGGTGTGATTAATACTTTCCAAGTAAGACTGCTGATCCAAAGGTAAATGTCTGACCTTACATGTTTAAAAGCCCCAGAAGTCTGATTTCCAATCTTAAATTCCCTTTATATTTTATCAATCACACATCTTTCAAATTCCCAGAACCTCCTCACAGAATATCATTAATGTGTATCATTTAAAACCAATCAGTTTTTCTCTGTGATCCAAGTGGATCGTTACTGGATCTGCATTAAGCTGAATGCAACCTACATTCAGTAAGGTGAACCTGAGAAATATCTGACCCTCCCTACAACATTCAACTCATGAACACATTTGATAATTTCTATGGTTTCTCCTCCCCTAAGGCATCTGCTTGTTTTGATGGTTTCAAAATATTTCCCTTTGAAACTTTTCACCTTGCAAAAATGCCACTTTTATATCCCAGGGATTGACATTCCCAGAAGTGTGCTGCTAAAAGAAAGTCTTAAAGAACATTTTTCCAGCAAGAGAGGAATCAACTCTAACACCTCAAATCACCCAAGTTTTTTTCTCTGACACCTTGAGCCACGAGTCTGGACTTCGCCTTATATCCCATCAGGACACAATTCTGCACACACACATAGATATAATAAAATAAGGCTTGCTGACCCCTATCTGGCATCTCAGAGTATGCACCAAACTCATTCCAGCTCACCTTTTGTTCAGTATCCATGATCAATTTATTTTCTAATTTGTTTGTAGCCATTAAAATTCATAAGGGCTTCTACTTCTCATGGTATTCTGAGCCTATTCCATTAACCTTGTTCTTGTCAAATAATGACCTCTACTTGTCCTCCTATCTCGTTCGAGAGCACTACTGCAAGATCCTCATTGTGCAAATACCTTTTGCAAGTTCACAATCATTTCCTAGAACCATGTTCACTTCCAGGTCCTCTTTCACAACTAATACTGTGGTTTCTGGCCTTCCATATTTTTACCGCTTTGTATCCATGTATCAAGCCTCTTTGTTCCCATCTTGCATATTTAACCAATATTTGTATTTATTGGATGTTTCCCTGCTCTCCCTAAATTTATGATATCCTTCCATTTGCTGTCTTCTTCTGCCATATATTTCATATTGGTGTCAACTTTGGCTGTTACCTCTAAGGCAAATAGCCTTGCCTTGTGTTCTCTATCAGTTTGTCCATCTTGAGTTAGCCCTTTATCTGATGTAATCTGGTCCACATAATTATCCAGCATATGGGGCTGAGAGGTGACCTTATAGAGATTTGTGAAATCATGAGGGCATGGATAAGGTGAATAGCAAAAGTCTTTTCCCTAGGGTGGGGGAGTTCAAAACAACAGGCATATTCTTAAGGTGAGAGGAGAAAGATTTAGAAAGAACATGAGGGCAACTCTTTTACACAGAGTGTGGTTTGTGTGTGGAAAAAACTGCTGGAGCAAGTGGTGAATGTGGGTGCAGTTACACTATTTAAAAGATATTTTAATAAGTTACTGAATAGGAAAAGTCTAAAGGGATACAGAACAAGTGCAGGTAGGTGGGACTAGTTTAGTTTGGGAACATGGTCTGCATGGACTGGTTGGTCCAAAGAGTCTGTTTCCATGCTGTGTGACTGTATGACTCAATGTGTATGCAAAGTGTATGATACCACATCACTTTCTATGACATGTTCAAAGTCATAGAGTCATAGAGTCCTACAGCATGGAGACAGGCCCTTTCGCCCAAACTAGCCCAAAATGTCCACCAATGCAAACACCACTTCCCTGCACTTGGTCCATATCCTTCTAAACCTTTCCTACCCATGTATTTGTCCAAATGTCGTTTAAATGGTGTTAATGTACCCATCTCAACCACTTCCACTGGTAGCTCATTCCATATGCATACCATCCTCTGTGTAAAAAAGTTGCCCCTCAAATTTCCTTTTATTCTTTCCCCTCTAACCTTAAACTTATGCCTTCAAATCTGCGATTCCCCAACTCTAGGAAAAAGACTAAGTGCATTCACTCTATCTATACCTCTCATGATCTTATACACCTCTATATGTTTCCTCCTCAGTGACATGTAATGCCAAATAATCTTGAGGAGCACACCCTGACAGTTTGGTTGTCACGTTTTTCATTCATGACCTAGAACCTTTCCCAAACCTTTCCATTCTTTCTGACCTTCACCCGTGTCCTTGGAATGACAATTTGTTTCTGATGACCTTGATGGATGTTGTCAGGCTTGCCAAATTTTACCTCAGACCCAATGAATGTCCTTCTCCCTGCACGCAGAGCATTCAAATGATCAGAAAGTGTGAAGCTAACTTGTAAGCCAACTGATGATCACACATTACCAAAAACTGATTGATATGCATTGTAACCCACAAGTACTTGCAGTGGGTTCTTTGCATAGACTTTCCATGCCAGGACAAATGTTAATTTACAACTTGGTTGGTCTACCATGATTTTATGAAACATGTCATCCTTTGCCATGTGATTTATTTCACACGTTCTGTTATCAAAGGAAATTTCTGCTGCTACTGTTAATTACCGCAAAGCATTTGATTGGACCTCCAGTTTCAAGAACCTGCCCATTGACTCTGAATGAACAGTGAACTATCTCCAGGCCAATGAAAGGCTCAGCCACTTCAAAATATTGATTTTACTCAGTTTTTCATCATCGATAGATTCTTGACCCAGAAACAAACTCTAGCTTCTCACCTCCATGGTAATGATTTAGCCTTATTTTAATGCAAACAAGGTATATTTTGTTAAAGGTTATAGTTTCCAGAAAACAGAATCTACTTATTCAGCAAACAGCAAACAGAGTCTATTTATTCAACAAACAGAGCCTATTTATTCAAAAAACACCATTATTTAACAACCTACAGCAAACAGGGCTCATGACCAAAAGTTATGAGCTTAGTTTCCTGATGAATGGGGGATTACATCGCAACCCAAACTGGTGAGATGAAGATTGTTGATAATGCAAACAAGGTGCTTAAGGTCAATCACAGTCATTCACATTAGTGTGGTCTCCAGGTGTTAATGACAAAGAAACTGTCCAATCATCTGAAATAAAAGCGAAATATGACTAATGCTGGAAACCTCTCTGTGGAAAAGCTGCCACAGATGCTGCAGGATCTGCTGAGTTTCACCAGCATTTTCTGTGTTTGCGTCAACCAGCTCCCTCCCTAGCCAGGATTGTGATGTCGGCAGCCTTATGTTAATGTATGTCCAACTGTAGAAGTACCACAGCAATGAGCAGCTGAACAGCAAACGAAAAGCAGCTTTTCAGCGTGCAATCCCATTGAATACACTAGATTGAATTACATTGCAATTTCCTGCCAGCCCTCTCTCATAGTTGTATCAAAGTGCAATTAAATAAGGATCAGGAGTAGAAATGCATTTCTGAGCTACTGTAAAGTTTGACATTTATTAGGCTGGACAAGAAAAATAACATTTTTCATTTTGGATTGGAAATAAGGATTGCGTTTCATTGTTTTGAATGCCATGGATTTAGAATGCAAATATTCATTCAATCATTAGTTTCAAACACAAGTTTCAATAAGCTTTACTGCTGTTTGTTTCTGGCTAACTGTGCTGGGGAATTATTGCTGCATTACTTCTGAGAAATATATCTATAAGTTCTTTGGGATTTGGTTTATTCCTCAACATGTTGGCAGATCTGAAATTTGATCAGTGCCAAAGTTGTAATGGTTCTGTTTATACCATGTACTAAAAGTTAATCCTGCACTGTATAATGTAAAAAGTTTATAAGTTTAAGCGCAAAATAATGGTGTCAGTGGTAGACCCTCTAGGTCGTGCAACTCATAGAATGGAGCTTATTAAGTTGGAAATTAAATGATGACAAGAACCATAATAAGCAGTAAAGAACAAATGGAATTTCCCTATAATACATGCTACAACTGCTAAGATCAACATAATATTACAGTTGTAACAGTTCAGTACAGCTACATGACACAGATCTTTATCTACATCACATGCAGGCTGTACCACCTTCTGTAGTCTCGTATGATTGAGTCATGAAGAGATGGGTACAAAACACAGCTGAGAATTTGCTTTGCCAATTTCTCAGGTGACTTTCTGCATGAAACTGAAGATGTTGAGGGACATTTAATCCTCCCTTGAGTTTAGGGATTTTAATATATAGAACTCTGTACTTCTGAAATCTCCTCAACTCCACAACCTCCAAGATCTATGCAGTTCTCCAATTCTGGCCTCTTGTGGGTAGCCAATTTTCATTGCTCCACCACTGCAGTTTCCTTTGCCCTGAGCTCTGTAGGTCTCCCTAAAAATGATTCTCTCATCTAAGACATCCTCAAAACCTACCTTTTTGGTCAGTCATTTGGTCACCTACTGCAGCTTGTTGTCAAATTCCATTTGATTACCTCTCTTTTGTAGCACTATGAAACGTTAGAAGTAACATAAAGATACTTTCAGAATGTAGGTTGTTCTTGTAGTCGGGAAGCTTTCTGCGGAGCTGTAGAAAGTTAGTCCTGTAAAGAAAGTGTTTGTGTGTGTATGTCCATTCCATGAAAAGGAAACTTTAAAAAAATTGTAGCTTTTCAAGTCTGGGTGTTAAGGATCTCCCCTGGTGCTTTGGGACAGAGATGTCTGTTACTGGGAAGAGGTCTACGCGTAGATTTCTTATCTGTAATTCTTACTGAGGAGCTGACTGAGATTTCTAACTTCCAGCCTTCGTCCTGCAATCTTTTATCACAGGAGAGAAGACTTGATTTTCATTTTAATGGGATGGGCATTAAATTTTTAACAGATTTCCCAAAGGGAGAAATTTCCACATTAAAAGGTAAACTATGGAATCATCACATATGATATTAATATCAAATACCGTGGCTACAGTTGTGTAGCATTGTGGGACTAGACCAGTGTCCAAATCCCATAAGGGCAATTTGCATTTGCTATTAAAAATCTGGAAATAGTAAAAGTGATGGTAAATCTGTTGGATTGTGGTTAAAAAACACAACTGATTGATGAATGAGCTGTTAGGAAAGGCAACCTGCTATCTTTACCAAATCAGGACCATATGTAGTTCCAGACTTACACCAAACAAGTTGATTCTCAGTTGCTCTGTGAAGGAGCCTTGAAAACCATTCGGTTGTACTAAAATCTCAGGTCAACTTGGGTTACATGGGGAATGACTACACTGACACAAAACCTCACCTGTGATAACCACAATCTGAGAATGAATGAATAATGTTGAGGCCACATCCACAGTCATCACAAAAAAATAAAGATTTGAAAATAAGTACACAAAAATTCTCCAATTTACCTGATTTTCAGACCCAGGTTGATACAAAACGCAGCTCATGCTTCTGAATGCAGAAGTATGGTCGGTAAGTTTGCAGTTGACATGCAATTTGGTGGTGTGACATACAGCAAGGAGGAAAGCCTTAGACTGCAGGATGAAATAGTGGCAATTGGAATTTAATCCCAGGAAGTACAGAGGATCAGAGGAACCACAGTGTGCATGTCCATAGATCCTTAGAGGCTGCAGGGCAGGTAGAAAAGGCAACAAAGAAGGAATATGGGATACTTGTCTTATTACTTAAGGCATTGAATACAAGAGGAAGGAGGTTATGATGGAGCTGTATATTATGTTAGTTTGAACTTCCTGATGAAGAGCTTATGCTCGAAATGTTGATTCTTCTGCTCCTCGGATGCTTCCTGACCTGCTGTGCTTTTCCAGCACCACACTCTTCAACTCCGATCTCCAGTATCTGCAGTCTTCACTTTCTCCTAGTTTGAGCTTGAATACTGTGTGCAGTTTTGGTCGCCATACAATTTGGGAAGGGTGTGATTGGTCTAGAGAGGGTCTGAGATTTATCAGGATGATCCTGATATCGAGTGATTCAGCTTAGTAAAGAGGCTCAATAGGCTGGCATTGTTTTCCTTAGTCCTAAAGAAGAGTTACACCTGAAACGTCGACTTCTACACCTCCTGATGTTGCTTGGCTTGCTCTGTACTTTCAGCCTCCTGCCTGTCTACATTGATGTCCTTACAGCAGGGAAAGCTGAGGCTGGACCTGATTGAGGGTTACAGTGTTATGGGGGACATAGATAGGGAGAAATGTTTCCCCTGAATAGAGGGGTCAGCAACTAGGGGCACAGTTTTAAGGTAAGGAACAGGAGGTTTAGAGGGTGTTTGTGGAAACAATTTTTCACCCACAAGCGGTGGTTATCTGGGACTCGCTTCCTAAAAGCATGGTGGATGTGGGAATCCTCATAATGTTTCAGAAACTTTTAGATGAGCACTTGAAATGCTGTAGCATACAAGGCTATGGGGCAGATGCTTGAAAATGAGACCAGAAGAACATAGAACGTTACAGCGCAGTACAGGCCCTTTGGAGGCCCTTTGGCTTTCAATGTTGCGCTGACATGTGAAAATAATCTGATGCCCATCGAACCTACACCATTCCATTTTTATCCATTTGTATATCCAATGCCCATTTAAATGCCCTTAATATTGGCGAGTCTACTACCATTGCAGGTAGGCCATTCCATGCCCCCACTACTCTCTGAGCGAATAAACTACCCCTAAAATTGGTCCTAAATCTATCACCCCTCAATTTAAAGCTATGTCACCCTGTGATAGCCTTCACTATCTGAGGAAAAAGGCTCTCACTGTCCATCCTATCTAACCCTCTGATTATCTTATATGTCTCAATTAAGTCATCTTTCAACCTTTTCCTCTCCAGCTAAAAGAGCCTCTGTTCCCTTAACTTTTCCTCGTAAGACCTTCCTTCCATACCAGGCAACAACCTAGTAAATCTTTTCTGAACTCTTTCCAAAGCTTCCACATCCTTCCTATAATGCGGTGACCAGAACTGCATGCAATACTCCAGGTGCGGCCTTACCAGTGTCTTGTACAGCTGAAGCAGAACCTCATGGCTCCAAAACTCAATTCCCCCTACCAATAAATGGCATCACACCATATGCCTTCTTAATGACCCTATCAACCGGGGTGTTAACTTTCAGGGATTTATGCAACAGGACACCAAGATCTCTCTGTTCATCTATACTGCCAAGAATTTTACCATTAGCCCAGTACGCTGCATTCCTGTTACTTCTTCTGAAGTGAACTACCTCACACTTTTCTGCATTAAATTCCATTTGCCACTTCTCAGCCCAGCTCTGCATCTTATCTATGTACCTCTGTAACCCATAACATCCTTTGGCACTATTCACAACTCTGCCTACCTTAGTGTCATCCACAAATTTACTAACCCATCCTTCTACACACACATCCAGATCATTTATAAAAATTACAAACACCTGTGGCCCCAAAACAGATCCTTGCGGTACACCACTGGTAACTGAGCTCCAGGATGAACATTTCCCATCAACCACCAGCTTGCCAATTTCTAATCCAAACCACTAAATTATCTTCAATCCTGAAACTCCGTATTTTCTGCAATAGCCTACCATATGGAACCTTATCAAACGCTTTACTGAAGTCCATATACACCACATCAACCGCTTTACCTTCATCCACCTGTTTTGTCACCATCTCGAAGAACTCAATAAGGTTAGTGAGGCACAAACTACCCTTCACAAGACTATCCCAAATCAAATTGTTCCTTTCCAGATGATTATAAATCCTATCTCTTAAAACCTTTTCCAACACCTTACCCACAACTGAAGTAAGGCTCACTGGCCTATAATTACCAGAGTTGTCCCTGGAAAGAGAAAGATGTTTGATGATTGCCAAGGACATGATGGGCTGAAGAACCTCCTTCCATACTGTAAAACCTCTATGACTCTCTATGATTCAGATGAGACTTTGTTACTCTTTGGGATATTAAGTTCTGATGAGACCATTTTTTGGGCTTCAGGAGAGCTCAGCTCAGCAACAGCCCTCTGATTTGTCAGATGGCAGTTTAACCCACACCTGGAGAGGGGAGTGCAACAGAGAAAAGGTGTCCTGGAGCTGGACACATAAACATTTCTCTCTCCGTCTCTGGAAAGGTGCTCTCTTTAATTTTTGTCAGAAGAGCAGAAAGAAACATTTGGACACATTGAAGGAAATAATTCTAAAACGCAAAGACAACAAGAAAGATCCAAGTACAACCAATCAACCAGTGAGCTACAGATTGATCATTGCTGTGCAGATAGCATCAAAGCAACATGGGACAATCACAAGGACCGTGAAGCCAACCCGTCTAGTGTTGTACTTTGGACCTGGTGATACTGCGTTCTCCTGACTTTAGTTTATCCTCCATTCATGATGGTTATGTTTTGTTTGTCTTTTTTTTCTGTATGTCTGTGCGAATGTGTGCAAATTTGAAGTTAAGAGAATTCCAATAAAAATAATTATTCTTATTTTTACTGAAGCAGCTTGATGGTGATTTGCTTTTAGCCTGGGTAATAGTCAGTCAGAGGCAAATTCACATTTTTGGTTGTTTCATTAAATCTTCATATTTGTACTGGGGATAGTGGGACTTGATTTCCAGTGAACTACTCTATGAGTTATGACGTTATTTTAAAAAATGGGAATGTATAGTTGTGCACTTTGCAGCAAGAGAGTAAAGAACTGAATTGAATTGAATTAGCTTTGTTGTCACATGCACTCAAATGAATAATAGATAAAGCAGCATCTTAGGTACAAGGTACCTCAGTACAGATTCTTCAGTACAAGTTCTTATGAAAACAAGTTAGAAAAATAAAGGCATTAGAAGTGCAGCATTGCAGATTTTAGGAATAAATTAGAAAAATAGAGAAATAAAAAGTTCAGAATTATCAGTCCTTCCAACCTAGTCCACACCTTGGCTTCAGTCCACGACTGGCCCTGAATCACCTGGGGCCAAGCCTCTGGGAGATTGCTATGCCGACCCGAGAGGAAGCCACACCGGGTCAGCACTTAGGCCGGGAGTTTGAGTCTGTGTTGAGGCTGAGAGTCTGAGTCCATGCTGTGGCTGGGAGTCCAAGTCTGCACTGAGGCTGGGAGTCCGAGTCCGTGCTGTGGCTGGGAGTCTGGGTCCACGCTGTAGCAGGGAGCCCGAGTGTGCGCTGAGGGCGAGATCCAAGAATGTGCTGAGGCTGGGAGTCCGAGTCCATGCTGAGGCTGAGGGTCCAGGTCCCTGCTGAGGCTGGGAGTCTGAGTCCATGCTGAGGCTGGGAGTCCGGGTCCCTGCTGAGGCTTGGAGTCTGATTCTCTGCTGAGGCTGAGAGTCTGAGTCCGTGCTGAGGCTGGGAGTCCAATTCTGCGCTGATGCTGGGAGTCAGGTCCATGCTGAGGCTGGGAGTCCGAGTCCACACTGAGGCCGGGAGTCTGAATCCACACTGAGGCCTGGAGTCCGAGTTCACACTGAGGGCGGGAGTCTGAGTCCACTCTGAGGGCGGGAGTCCAAGTACACACTGAGACCAGGAGTCCGAGTCCACTCTGAGGTTAGGAGTCTGAGTCCTCACTGAGGCTGGGAGTCCGAATCCACACTGAGGCCGGGAGTCCAAGTCCATGCTGAGGCCGGGAGTCCGAATCCACACTGAGGTTAGGAGTCTGAGTCCTCACTGAGGCCGGGAGTCTGAGTCCACAATGAGGCCGGGAGTCCAAGCCCACACTGAGGCTGGGAGTCCGAGTCCACACTGAGGCCGGGAGTCCGAGTCCACGCTGAGGCCAGGAGTCTGAGTCCACACTGAGACCTGGAGTGCAAGTCCATGCTGAGGCCGGGAGTCCAAGTCCATACTGAGGCCAGGAGTCTGAGTCCACTCTGAGGCCAGGAGTCCGAGTCCATGCTGAGGCCAGGAATCTGAGTCCACACTGAAACCTGGAGTGCAAGTCCATGCTGAGGCCGGGAGTCCAAGTCCATACTGAGGCCAGGAGTCTGAGTCCACTCTGAGGCCGGGAGTCCGAGTCCACTCTGAGGCCGGGAGTCCGAGTCTACGCTGAGGCTGGGGGTCTGAGTCCACGCTGAGGCCGGGAGTCCAAGTCTATGCTGAGGCCGGGAGTCCAAGTCTATGCTGAAGCCGGGAGTCCAAGTCCACGCTGAGACTGGGGGCCCAAGTCCATGATGAGGCCGGGGGTCTGAGACCATGCTGAGGCCAGGGGTCTGAGTCCACGCTGAGGCCGGGAGTCCAAGTACACACAGAGACCGGGATTCCGAGTCCACGCTGAGGCCGGGAGTCCGAGACCACACTGAGGCCAGGAGTCCGAGTACACACTGAGGCTGGGGGTCTGAGTCCACGCTGAGGCCACGGGTCTGAGTCCACGCTGAGACTGGGGGTCCAAGTCCATGATGCGGTCGGGGGTCTGAGTCCATGCTGAGGCCAGGAATCTGAGTCCATGCTGAGGCCAGGAATCTGAGTCCACGCTGAGGCCGGGAGTCCGAGTACACAGAGACCGGGATTCCGAGTCCACGCTGAGGCCGGGAGTCCAAGTACACACTGAGACCAGGATTCCGAGTCCACGCTGAGGCCGGGAGTCCGAGACCACACTGAGGCCAGGAGTCCGAGTCCACTCTGAGGCCGGGAGTCCGAGTCCACGCTGAGGCTGGGGGTCTGAGTCCACGCTGAGGCCACGGGTCTGAGTCCACGCTGAGACTGGGGGTCCAAGTCCATGATGCGGTCGGGAGTCTGAGTCCATGCTGAGGCCAGGAATCTGAGTCCATGCTGAGGCCAGGAATCTGAGTCCACGCCGAGGCTGGGAGTCCGAGTACACACTGAGACCAGGATTCCGAGTCCACACTGAGGCCAGGAGTCCGAGTACACACTGAGACCAGGAGTCTGAGTCCACGCTGAGGCCGGGAGTCCAAGTCTATGCTGAGGCTAGGAGTCCAAGTCTATGCTGAAGCCGGGAGTCCAAGTCCACGCTGAGGCTGGGAGTCCGAGTCCACACTGAGGCCAGGAGTCCGAGTCCACTCTGAGGCCAGGAGTCCGAGTCCACTCTGAGGCCAGGAGTCCGAGTCCACGCTGTGGCTGGGACTCTGAGTCCATGCTGAGGCTGGGAGTCTGAGTCCATGCTGCGGCTGGGGGTCCAAGTCCATGCTGAGGCCGGGGGTCTGAGTCCATGCTGAGGCCAGGAGTCTGAGTCCATGCTGAGGGTGGGAGTCCGAGTCCACACTGAGACTGAGAGTCTGAGCCTGCGCTGAGGCCAAAAGTTTAGGATGTTGCTGAGAAGAAGGAAGAGGAAAAACCACAAAAGAGAAAATGAACAGAAAAAAGAAAGAGAAATGAGCTAGCACAGAGTAGATGGGTCATATGGCCTACTTATGGTGAAGAGTGTCATTGCAGTGATGTCAAATGCAACCACTAACCACATGTGGCTAATGAGGAATCCAGAAGTGACGAATTTCATCTCCAATTATTAAATAAAATTTAATAATTGAAATCATATTTGCATTGTGTATCCATGACAACGTTAAGAAACATATCAGATTCAATGGTGGAACAGACTTGATGGGATGAATGGCCTAATTCTGCTCCTATATTGTTTGGTTTTTATGATGTTGTTATTGTCTAACCTTATTGAAGCATTATTGATAAAATTGTGAGGCGGTAAACAGAACACGTAAGTGCTTGATTGTTCTGAGTGCTTTACTTTCTTGCTTACTGAATTATAGTAGCTATTTGTGAGGGAAGTTTGAGTGTGGCTAAAACAGATTGACATGGCTTATCAGTGATTTCTATCAGATAACAATGTGTTGGTCAACTATTGTACATTTGCCAATTAACTTAATGCTCTTCAGAGAATGCAGCTGAAATGATCAAACCCAGACAATTGATGCCAGTTGAACATCATCAACATCAGGGTCCATTGCAGATGAGGACGACTCTCTTCCACTCTCAAGGTGAGTCTGTAGGTGGCTGTACAGACTGATGCAGCTATCACAGGCTCTGTTACACTTGGGGTAGAAAGTGGTTACGAGAAGGGATGGGTAGGGGCATCGGTGTGCCTGGCTTCCACATTTTCCCAATGGCAAGACCTTCCCACATGCTCCTCCCCCACTTTGGATGGTCTTGGGCCAGTGTTGCCCAGGTGTCTGTGGGAATGCCACGCTTCCCCAGTGAGGCCTTGTGGGTATCCCTGAGGCGCTTCCTCTGTCCCCCTGGGGCTCGCCTGCCATTGTGGAGCTGGGAGTAGAGCACCTGCTTGGGGAGTCTTGTGTCGCTCATGGGGATGGCGTGCCTGGCCCATCAAATCAAGGAGGGGTCAGTGTCTCGATGCTCGGGATATTGGCCTGGTGTGGGTGCTTCCTTCTTCCTAGCGGACTGAATGTACAATATTTATCAACACAGGCAACACTACCTACCTTTGATATAAAAGTTTGGTGTCTCAAATCTTACTCCAGAAATGTAATGCAAAGTTCAGGGGTGACACTGCAGTGCAGTACAGTGGGAGTGCTGCACCCTGGACAGAAATGCCACCTTTTGAAGGAGATAGTGAAGGCGGCTACATCTGTCACGTCAGATGAATGTAAAAGATTCTGTGGGACCATACCCATTAAAAAAACCAGGCAGTTTGTTCTGATCTCCTGGCCAATATTTGTCCCTCAGTCAATATCACTTCAGACAGCTGGTTTGGTCATTATCACATTGATGTTTGTGGGAGTTTGCTGTTACAACAGTGACTACAAGTTAATTTGGCACTCTGGGATGTACTGAGACCATGAAAGATATAACTGTCTGGCTTACGTGACCAGCTTTGCTCTCTTCCTTCATTTCCCGACTCCTAGGTTTTCATAGTGACCTCTTCTCAGTTTTACTTTAGTCTATTTTCTTCCCTAGCCTGTCCACACCATTTGGTGTGAGTCTGCACATCTGGCAACCTATTTATATTTGCTGGCTGTTTTTGTGTACCCTTCCTCAAAATATTTTCTTTTTAATAAAGTCTTGCTAAATCTTCTCTTTGATTCTCTTTTAATAGATTGTTCAAGTGTCCTGAACTGTAAACTCGCTGTGAGTAAATGGCTGCACAGTTTGAAGTCAAAGTAGTTTATAGAGTTAGCTGTGTTTACATTGAGTGATTTCTCCACAACTATTTGAACCAATGCATCTGAAACTTTTACACTTGCAACAGTGAACTTCTGTTTATGACTGACCGTCAATTTGTCTGAAATTTTGCAGACAGAGAGTTTGGTTGTTGATTGGAGTTTATGTTCTCAATGGCCCATTTGCTTCAATCAATCTCACTTACTTCAAATGTTTAATAAAACTCCAGATAGCTAAAATTTTCCTCACATGCTACTAAAGATAGCTCAAGTTAACTTAAATTGGTCGCACGATTTTATCCATCGCGTGATTCAATGCTTTTCATAAGTGGTTGTACCCCTGGCGTAAGATAATTGAAGACAATGGAAAATGTATGGAACAATACATGCCAACATGGAAAATCTGCAGGAGCTGCTCAGTGTTTCATTATAGTAGGCATGGGGCCCCAGAAAGGCTGGAGAAAATAATAATTGCACAGTTAAATAGAACATTTTCTTGTTAAGTTTTGGGGTAAGATCAAGAAAGGAATGTCTTTTTACAACCTCAGCATGTCACAAAGTGCTTCAGAAGCCAATGGAGTACTTTTCAATTATAGCCATAGTTACAATATAACGAAAACTCCAGCCATTTTGTGCACCATAAGATCCCCCAAGCAGGACATAGAGTCATAGAGACATAGAGATTTACAGTATAAAACAGACCCTTCGGTCTAACCCATCCATGCCGACCAGATATTCTAAATTAATCTAGTGCTATTTGCCAGAATTTGGCCCACATCCCTCTAAAACCTTCCTACTCATATACCCATCCAGGATGCCTTTTAGATGTTATGATGGTACCAGCCTCTCTCATCTCCTCTGGCAGCTCATTCCATGCACACACCACCCTCTGCATAAAGGGGTTGCCCCTTAGGTCCCTTTTAAATCTTTCCCCTTTCACCCTAAACCTATGCCCTCTAGTTCTGGACTCCCCCAACTCAGGGAAAAGACCTTGTCCATTTACCCTATCCACACCCTTCATGGTTTTATAAACCTGTAAGGTCACCCCTCAGCCTCTGACACTCCAGGAAAATAGCCCTAACCTATTCAGCCTCTCCCTATAGCTCAAACCCTCTAACCCTGGCAACATCCTTGCAAATCTTTTCTGAACCCTTTCAAGTTTCACAACATCCTTCCTAAAGCATGGAAACCAGAATTGCACGCAGTTTTCCAATAGTGGCCTAACCAATGTCCTGTACAGCTGCAACATGACCTCCCAACTCCTGTACTCAATACTCTGACCAATAAAGATGGCATACCAAACGCCTTCTTCACTATCCTACCTACTTGTGAATCCACCTTCAAGGAAATGAAATGATCTGAAATCCTGATTTAATGTTGCTATTGAGGGATAAGGAGACCACCGGGGATCTCTTCTGTTCTTCCTGGAATTGCATCAAGGGACTTTCTAGAGCTAAAGGGTATGTTCTCTGACCATGCAGCCTGCCCTCAACTCGACTCCCTGATGCCAGCCAGGATTGTGGTCTTATGTACAAACAGAAATTGTTGGAGAAACTCAGCAGGTCTGGCAACATCTATAGAAGAAAGCAATTAACATTCAGAATCTGGTGACTTGGTTCATGAAACATTAACTCTGCTTTCTTCCCACAGTTGCTGCCAGACCTGCTGAGTTAATCCACAATTTCGATTTTTGCTTCAGATCTCTTAGCATCTGCAGTTCTTTGTTTTATATAGATGTCTCTGGAATGGGACTTCACTCATCACCTTCAGACTAAAAGGTAAGAGTTCTACCAACTGAGCCGAGGCTAACACTTTGTTCAACAATCCTTTCCTCAGTATCAGAGGAATAGAGAACAAAGTTATACAAAAACATGAAAGGAGATGCAAGTATTGAAAGCACCAGAGTTATTTTCTGAGGGACATATGAGCCAATGAACTAAAAAGTGACAGATGGAGTTTAATTTAAATAAATGTGAGGTGCTGCATTTTGGGAAAGCAAATCAGGGTAGAACTCATGCATGTAATGCTAAGATCCTGGGGAGTGTTGCTAAACAAAGAGACCTTGGAGTGCAGGCTCATAGTTCCTTGAAAATGGTGTCGCTGGTAGATAGGATAGTGAAGAAGGCATTTGGTATGCTTTCCTTTATTGATCAGAGCTTCGAGTATAGCAGTTGGGAGGTCATCTTGGGGTTGTACAGGACATTGGTTAGGCCGCTTTTGGAATATAGTGTGCAATTCTGGTCTCCCTCCGATTAGAAGGATGTTGTGAAACTTGAAACAGTTCAGAAAAGATTTGTAAGGACGTTACCAGGATTTGAGGGCTTGAGCTATAAGGAGAGGCTGAATAGGCTGGGGCTGTTTTCCCTGGAGTATTGGAGGCTGAGGGTGACCTTATAGAGGTTTATAAAATCATGAGGGGCATGGACAGGATAAATAGACAAGGTCTTTTCTCTGGGGTGGGGGAGTCCAGAACTAGAGGGCATAGGTTTAGGGTGAGAGAGGAAAGATTTAAAAGGGACCTAAGAGGCAATCAGTCCATGCAAAGGATGGTGCTTAGAATGAGCTGCCATAGGAAGTGTTGGAAGCTGGTAAAATTTTTTGAAGTTTTTTGAAGAAGTAACAAAGAGGATTGATGAGGGCAGAGCAGTGGGTGTGATCTATGGACTTCAGTAAGGCGTTCGACAAGGTTCCCCATGGGAGACTGGTTAGCAAGGTTAGATCTCACAGAATACAGGGAGAACTAGCCATTTGGATACAGAACTGGCTCAAAGGTAGAAGACATAGGGTGGTGGGTGGAGGGTTGTTTTTCAGATTGGATGCCTGTAACCAGTGGAGTGCCATAAGGATCGGTGCTGGATCCACGACTTTTCATCATTTACATAAATGATTTGGATGCGAGCATAAGAGGTACAGTTAGTAAGTTTGCAGATGACACCAAAGTTGGAGGTGTAGTGGACAGCGAAGAGGGTTACCTCAGATTACAACAGGATCTGGATCAGATGGGCTGAGGAGTCTCAGATAGAGTTTAATTTAGATAAATGTGAGGTGCTGCATTTAGAGAAAGCAAATCTTAGCAGGACTTATACACTTAATGGTAAGGTCCTAGGGAGTGTTGCTGAACAAAGAGAGCTTGACGTGCAGGTTCATAGCCCCCTGAAAGTAGAGCCAACAGATAGATAGGAAAGTGAAGAAGGTGTTTGGTATGCTTTCCTTTAATGGTCAGAGCATTGAGGCTAAGAGTTGGGAGGTCATGTTGCAGCTGTACAGGATGTTGGTTAGGCCACTTTAGGCTGGGGCTGCTTTCCCTAGAGCATCGAAGGCTGAAGAGTGACCTCAAAGAGGTTTATGTTATCATGAGGGGCATGGATAGGATAAATAGACAAAGTCTTTTGCCTGGGGTGGGGGAATCCAGCACTAGAGGGCATAGGTTTAGGGTGATGGTGGAAAGATATAAAATGTACCTAAAGGGCAATATTTTCACGCAGAGGGTGGTGTGTGAATGGAATGAGCTGCCAGAGAAAGTGGTGCAGGCTGGTACAATTGCAACATTTAAAAGTCATCTGGATGGGTATATGAATAGGAAGGGTTTAGAGGGATATGGACCAAGTGGTGGCAAATGGGTCTAGATTAGGTTGGGCTATCTGGTCGGCTTGGACAAGTTGGACTGAAGGGTCTTTTTCCGTGCTGTACAGCTCTATGACTCTATTACAGGAAAAGCTGTAGGCAGCAAATATAAATTTCTTAGTGCCAACAGTTGGTTATGTCTTAAGGGTAGGAAGAGAATTAAACTTTTACTAAAGTGGTGCATTCACGTAATTTTGTGCAATTTTTTATTCAACATTTGATTGATTGTTCATTGTCATCCCGACAGCAGAAATATCTATGATGGGATTTGATTGACACATTCAAAATTATATGAGCATGTTTTTGGTTAAATAATTTGGAGAAAGGTTGGTAAGCATAGGACACAGAATTCAGTTACTTGGCAGAAGAACAAAAGTGATATTAGGATTGGGGTTCTGTAGTGAGTGCTATGATCTGGAATACATGACCTGAATGGGTGGTGAAGGCACATTTAATTATAACAATTGGAACAGCAAAGTGGGTAAATATATGCAGAGGAAAAGTTTGCAGGGATATGGGGAGAGAGCAAATGTATTCCAATCCTGTAATTCTCACAAGATTTTTTTTATCCTTTCGTGGGATGTGGGCATTACATTTTTAAATATTCCAAAAATATACATTATTCATAACAAAAATCTATTTGTATATATACATTGTCACAAATGCCATTCAGTTCTGTACAGTTGCATAACAAGTAAACAAACCGACCATTGGACTTTGACTCAATCCAAAAAAATCAATAACCTCTCTTATACATACAATACTAATATTTACATTTACATGAGGCACTAGGATGGTCCGATAATTGAACAGACTGCCCTTTACTATCAGCAGAAAGACCTCAAATAGTGGCCTTTCCCAACTGTGCCTTGGTGGCAGCTGCCCATCCCTAATTGCCCAGAGGGCAGTTAAGAATCAACCGCATTGCTGTGGATCTGGAATCACATGTAAGTCAGACCAGGTAAGAACTGAAGGGTCTGTTTCCGTGCTGTACAGCTCTAAAGATTTCCTTCTTTAAAGCACATTAGTGAACTAGATGGAATTTTAATGAGAATTGTTACAAAGTCATGTAATATTAGACTAGCTTTTCGAAAAAAAAATTCACATTTTTGAAATTGTATTCAAATTCACGAGATGCCATTGTTGAATTTGAACCGATATACCCAAGAACATTATCCAGGGTTTAAGCATCACTGCCACCATCACCATCAGCTTCACCCCCTCATGCCATGTACGCTTCCCCACATCAGAAAATCCTGCCCCATACATTATGAGGTCCCTACAGCCCCTTGACTGGTGTCTGTCTCCCAAAAATCCAACCGTTGTCCCAATAGATGGAGCCCTTCCTTTCCTCCTCCAGGGAACCTAGCTACGATGATCAGCTTGTGACTTATGGAATTTTATCAGACAGATCCCATAATTTCTTGCTCCTCTGTGTCACTTTGGCCACAATTGATTTTGTTCTAGTCTGTCCAACCTCTAGAATAGAGCTTCTGTTTACAGTGGATATTTCCTCCCTACTCCGTCACTTAAAGGGAAAGGGTTCTTGCCAAGACAAGTACCCTCGAAGAGATTTTGTCTGGCATTGATGAATTATATATTTGAATTAGCAACTTAGGTTGAAGAAGGAGAAGGAGTTCATGTCATTTACTATAAGAGAAAATATGTATCTATTGCCAAACCTCCCACTCTGAGAATGATGAGCCAGCTTTGAATCTGATACATCTGTTGGTGGTTTATGGCAGGATGCTTTTAACTCTCTGTCAAAATAAAATATATTCCCCACAAAGATCCTGGATGTTGAATTAGACATGTGACAAAATAAGAGACAAATTATGTTCTTCTGGATAACAAAGTATAATAACAACACAGAAGGAAACCATTCAGCCCATCAATGTCCAGGTTGGTACTTTGTAGACCAATCCAGTCAGACCCATTTCCGTGCTCTAGCTCTGTAGCCCTGAAAGTTTATTTCCTTCAAGTGCTCATACTATGGAAATCATTCATTGGCTCTGCTTCTAACATCCACGTAAGCAGTGGATTTGAGATCCTCTGTGTAAAGAAGTTCTTTCCCACATTCCTTTACATTTCTTTTCCAAAATCTTAAATCTTTGTCCCCTGTTCATAATGAGAGAACTAATCCTTCTCTGACTTACTTTAAACACTGTTTGTAACCTTGTGCATCTCTGTGACATCTCCCCTTGCTGTTTTCGTTCCAAGGGAAATGACCCCAGTTTTTAAATCTAACCTTGTAACGAAGAACCATTTAATTGACTCCCCTCCTTCCTTTTTAAGGATTCTTGTGCCCTCCCTGAAGTGTAGTGACAAGCACTGGATACAGTATCCTATTGTGGCTCAACCAGAAGTTTATAAATGGATCAGCTACACATAATTGAGGACTATAAGTGGTGCTGCCATGTTTGGATTTGGTCCTTACATTTCTTCAGGAACAAATTGATCTTGCCAGGAAATAAAAGATTGGCTCAATGAATATTTCAATGCTACATCTGGTGCCACACACAAGACTTGCATTGTGCACTGGGTAAGGACAAAGGCCAGGATTTCAGGAGATAGCAGCCAATGAAGGAATGCTGAATGTCTGCATGGGCTTTTCTGATACTGGGAGGAGAAAGTGAGGTCTGCAGACGCTGGAGATCAAAGCTGAAACTTTATTGCTGGAACAGCACAGCAGGTCAGGCAGCATCTAGGGAACAGAAGATTCGACGTTTCGGGCACATGCCCTTTTCTGATACTGGGCAGGGTGTATATGGGCAGAAAGGTCAATGATGTTGGGCAGGGGCCCACTGAACTGATTTGCTTTGCAGCGTTTAGTCTAACTGGGTATCATTCAGTTACCTGCTTTTAAAATGTATTTTTTCATGAGAAGCAGGTGTCGCTGGCAAGACCTGCATTTGTTGCCCATCTCTAATTGTCCTCAAACTGAGCATCAGGCCATTTCCGAGGGCAGTTAGGAGTCAGCCATATTGCTGTGAGTCTGGAGTCATATCTCGGCCAGATCAGATAAGATTGGCAAATTTCCCTCGCTCAAGGAGCCGAATGGATTTTTATGACAATCAATGATAGTTTCGCAGCAACCATTAATGACACTAGTATTCAATTCCAGATTTGAATAAATCAAATTGAATTAGCTTTATTGTGACTTGTACTCAAATGTGTACAGTGAAAAGTTTATAAACACCACTTCTAGCACCATTTTAGGTACAAGGGCACCTCAGTACAGCTTCTTCAGTTATAAGATTAGTTGCAGTGTAATAATGTTACCAACGCATGGCACCATCTTAGGTACAGAGAACCTAGGTACAATCCTTAATCACAGAATAGAGAAATGAAGATAAAAAAGTTACATTACAGCTGTACACAGTAATAACCATACGCCAGAAAAATAAAAAACAAAGTTAAAAAGACAAACATCACATCTACTAAATGAATTTAAATTTTACCAGTTTCCATGCTGGGATTTGAACTTGTGTCACAAACTCTTTAATACATTATTAGGTGACCCTCTAACCTGCACTACTTTTATGTTTGGTGAATTCTCCACCAGCCCTGAATGTACTCAACTTTTCCAGCTTTGAAGTTTACAGCTTCACTGATGTGGAGTAATTACCCTTGGCATGTTGGAATTGTCAGCCTGTTGATCCTGAGAAACCACATAATGTGCTCTTAACAGGTCGGGTGGCTGCCATTGGATTATGTGGGGGAATCTGCATCCAGGCATCACATTTAAAACTGCAGTGTCAACTACAATTCCAACCATAATTTGCTGCAGTTTACCTTCACATGACTGAAATATTTGGGTCAAGTTAATCAGGTAAACAACTTCTTGGTTTAAGTTCATGGGGAGATGGTGGAATGTTTGCATAGATTCATTCAAAATGTAAATGGGAAATATTTTTGTTCTGAAATAAATCTTTGAGGCTGCTGTATAGGATAAGTTAAGACCTGAAGTGTGGAGAGTACAATAGGTTTAGGTAGGGTTTTGGATGTATACTTCCCAATGTCCTCCTTCCAATAAATATTTGGGTTAATTGTGTTTTCTCATCAATAGAAATTGGTTAGTATGATTAATCAAAATCTCCATTATTGTTGTACAGAAGCTTGACCCCATCAAGATAAGTAGACCACTTGATGAGCATCCCATCCACCATCTTCAACATGCACTGCCTCCATCACTGCCACACAGTACTAGCCATGTTTACCATCTGCAAGATGCACAGCAGCAGCTTACCAAAGGCTCCTAAATAGCACCTTCCAAATCTGCAATCTACCACCTTGAAGGACGAGAGCAGCAGTGGTACACATCTCAAAAAAAGTACACTATCACCTGCAAGTTCCCCTTCCAGGTCATGCACCATCCTGACTCTGAACCATATTGCCATTCCTTCAGTGTTGCATAGTCAAAATCCTTGAACTCTCTTCCTAACAGCACTGTATGTATACGTTAAAATTGAAAGCATGGCCTACGTGAAGAGAAGAGGCATGAGGCTGATTACTGGTTTCAAAGGATTGGGTGAGGAGGAAAACTTGGAGAAACTGGGTCTCTTCAACTATGGAAACAGTACATGCAAACGTACAAAATAGGAGCAGAAGGAGACCATTCAGCCTCTTGAGACTGTTTCACCATTCAATAAGATTATGGTTGATGTGTTTGTGTTTCAAAGCTCTCATACCCATCTATTCCTGACAAGCTTTGATTCACTTGCATAACAAGAGTCTATTTACATTTACTATAAATATATTTGATTATCTGGCCTCTGCCAACTTCTGAAAATACGGTGACAAGATCGTAGAGCATGCAAGATATTAAACAGCAAAAATTAGGTAAATCTGTCGTGCTGTTTCAAGCAGAGAGTAGGGTGAATAGGTTAAATGATTTTGCAAAAGATAATTCATACCAGATATCAAGAAGAACTTCTTCATGTAGAGTGGCCAACTTTGGAATGCTTTTCCATGGAGAAAATGGAATGCATGCTATGATAATCAAGATGGCCGGCAAAGATAGCCACCACCTGAGCAAATACAAATTGCACTACTTCCTGCTGGCATTTAGTGGGGAAGTGATGACCTAGTGGTATTATCGCTGGACTGTTAATCCAGAGACCCAGGTAATGTTCTGGGGAGCTGCATTTGAATCTTATCAAGGCAGATGGTGGAATTGAATTCAATAAAAATCTGGATTTAAGAATCTAATGATGACCATGAAACCTTGGTCAATTGTTGGTAAAACCCATCTGGTTCACTAATAGGTATACAGAATACAGGAGCAGAATTAGGCATTCGGCCCATTGAGTCAACTCCACCAATTGATCATGGATGATTTGTTCTCACCCCCATTTTCCTTCTTCTCCCCATATCCCTTCAACCCATTTCCAATTAAAAATCCATCTAACTCCTCTTTAAATTGACTCACTGTCCCAGCAGCCACCGCACTTTGGGGTAGTGAATTCCACAGATTCATAACCTCAACTCTATTTTCAGTTTGCTACCCCTTGTCCTAAGACTGTGATCTCTCATCCTAGAATGCCCCACAAGAGGAAGCATTCACTCCACGTCTACCTTATCCACACCTTTTATCACTTTGAATGCTTCAATTTGATTTCCCCTCATTCTTCTAAATTCAGAGTATGGGGCTAAACTGTTCAATCTCTCTTCATACGACAAACCCCACATCTCTGGGATCAATCAAGTGAATCTCCTCTGAACTGCAAAACTCCGCACAATACTCCTGGAGCAGTCTCAACAATATCCTTTAGGGAAGGAAATTGCCATCCTTAGCTGGTCTGGTCTTCATATGACTCCAATCTCATGCTAATGTGGTTGATTCTGAACTACCTTCTGGGCAGATTAAGGGTGGGCAATAAATGCTGGCCAAGCCAGTGATGCCCCCATCCCATGAGTGAATTAAATAAATTATCCCTTTCACCTTGGCCGCGAATCAGCAAGTGAAGGGTCACAGCAATCACAATGGGATATCCCTCGCCACAATAAAGAAGGTTTTTGGCTGACAACAGTCTTGATGGGGTGAAGCTCCGCTCCCACTGGCTCCTTCATGATCACTGAGAAGGAAACCCAGGTGGAAAGTAAGAAAGAAGGCAAAGAACACAGCAGACGGGAAACAATTTGTGACAAAAACAGCAGGAAAGAAGCCCACTGCCAAAAAGAAACAAATTGCAAATGTAAAAATCTGAACCTAAGTACTCCTGTCAGAGCCATAACATCTGTCTGAACAGAGCTGAACCCACAATGCTCCCTGTCCATAAGCCAGGCTTATTCTTAATAGAAATTCAAAAACGATTCACAAGCATGTTTCTGGGGTTAGAGGGTTTGAGCTACATCTAGATTAGAGTGGTGCTGGAAAGGCGCAGCAGGTCAGGCAGCATCAGAGGAGCAGGAAAATCGACATTTCGGGCATTTTGCCCGAAAT
This sequence comes from Chiloscyllium plagiosum, assembly GCF_004010195.1. Classification (NCBI taxonomy): domain Eukaryota; kingdom Metazoa; phylum Chordata; class Chondrichthyes; order Orectolobiformes; family Hemiscylliidae; genus Chiloscyllium; species Chiloscyllium plagiosum. Next base: position 41,875,959 of record NC_057739.1, read on the forward strand.
GTCAATTTTTCTGCTCCTCGGATGCTGCCTGACCTGCTGTGCTTTTCCAGCACCACTCTAATCTAGACTCTGGTTTCCAGCATCTGCAGTCCTTGTTTTTACCCGGTTTGAGCTACAGGGAGAGGCTGAATAGGTTGGGGTTGTTTTCCCTGGATTGTCAGAGGCTGAAGGGTGACCGTATAGAGCAGACCTGGGCATTTTACGGCCCGCAGGCCATATCCAGCCCTTTGGTCGTTCCTGTCCGGCCCGCATGAGGTCAATATTAAATTAGACCATAAATGAAAAAGTATTTATGCCATTCACACAATACAACTGTGTTGCTTTTGTTTTGAAAGGGATGCTTTTTCTATTTACATATGGACGCACATGTGCGTGTATGTGCGTGCGTGAACAGCTAAAAGTGATGCTTGCTGGCTAGCCCTCAAAATGTCAGCTCACGCCAAGAAAGTTATGTCATATCCCACATAATCGCCAGAAACAGTCAACCGTTTTCTGATGGAGAGTTTATTAAGGAGTGCTTGTTGGACTCTGCAGAACTAATATGCCCGGAGTAAAAGGAGGCATTTGAGAATGTGCCCCTCTCCCAACGCATTGTAACAAGAAGGATTGGGGATATTGTGAAAATCTGGAGCTTCATCTGCAGCACAGAGCGGTTAACTTTGACTTTTTTTCCTTGGCTTTGGATGAGAGCTGCAACATACATGACACAGCCCAGCTACTCATCTTCATGTGTGGATAACTACGGACTTTAAAATCACGGAGGTGCTGGCAGCCATGCAGTCAATGAAAGGAACAACAACTGGTAATGATTTGTTCACGGAGGTAAATGCATGTTTGGATACGTTGGGACTAAAATGGGACAAACTGGCGGGTGTGACAACGGATGGTTGTCCAAATCTAATGGGAAAAAATGTTGGACTCTTAAAGAGAATGCAGGATAAAGTGACAGAAATTGACCCTGAACAGAAAATGAAATTTTTGCATTGTATTATACATCAGGAAGTGTTGTGTAAGTCAGTGTTAAAAATTAACCATGTGGTTGATATTGTAACTAAAATAGTTAACTTCATCAGGGCAAGAACTTTGAATCACAGGCAGTTTGTTGCACTTTTTGAGGAAAATGAGACTGAACATCGTGACATAGGCTACCACACAGCTGTCAGGTGGCTCAGCCTGGGCAAAATGCTGAAAAGTGTATGGGACCTGAGAGAAGAGATTCAAGATTTCTGTATGAAGAAAGAGAATGGCATTCCACAGCTTTCAGATGCAGACTGAATTGCAGACCTTGGTTTTGCTGTTGATGTGACTGCACTTATGAATGAACTAAATGTGAAACTGCAGTGCAAGGGCCTTTTTGTGCATTAAATGTACAACTTGGTGAAGGCTTTTATGAGAAAGTTGCAGCTTCTCTCAAGCCAAATGGAGGACAACATTCTCACTCACTTGCCAACACTGAAGGAAGCCGCACCTTCAGCTGATCACCTCCACAGATACTCATCTATGTTAGAAGCACTGCATGGTGAATTTTCAAGGCGATTTCAAGACTTTAAAATGGTTGAGAATGAAATGCACATGATGTTTTTCCCCATTTACATGCAATGTGGAGAATGCACCTAGTGATATTCAGCTTGAACTCATCGACCTGCAGTCTGACACACTTCTGGCAGAGTACTTTAGGTCAGTCTCACTGCTTGATTTTTACTCTTCCCTCAAAGAGGAGAATTTTCCACACATGAGGAGGCATGCTCAGAAGATTCTAGTCCTCTTTGGATCTACCTATATATGTGAACAGACATTCTCGGTGATGAAGTTCAAAAAATCCAAATACAGATCCTCTATCACTGATGATCACCTCTCAGCTGTCCTTCACATATCCACCTCAGACATTCAACCAGATTTCAGTGCACTTGTTCAAGCCCAAAACAGACTGGATTTTTCTCACAGTAAAATGAACTGAAAAACATCAAAAGCACTTATTGCTTTTTGTATAGAGTTGTTTGTTGTTTGTAATACTGAACAATGATGAAACAACTTTTCATTATTGGTTTGTGAGATTAACATGTTAAAAATAAAATGAAATACTGAAATTATTGTTTTTACTGTTTATTTCTTCTATATTTGACCTACTGCACAATTTCATATCTTTATTGTAACAAAATATCCTTATTCTTTTGATTATAAGTTTCAGTGCAAAAATATATAATTTAGTACTTTTTACAATGGGAGAAAATTGATACTGAGCAGAATTATGTTCAACTTATTGTTGGTTCGGCCCTCCAACACAACTCAGGTTTCTCATGTGGCCCCTTGGAAGAATTAATTGCCCACCCCTGGTATAGAGGTTTATAAAATCATGTGGGGCACGGATAGAGTAAATAAACAAGACCTTTTCCCCAGGGAAGGGAGTCCAAAACTAGAGGGCTTAGGTTGAAGGGGAGTGGGGAAAGATTTAGAAGAGACCTGAGAAACATATCGGTCATGATTGAATGGTGGAACAGATTCAATGGGCAGAATGGTCTAATTGTATCCTCTATCTAAAGGACTTATTTCACAAACACTTAAACACAAACACCTAAAGAATATTTCTGAACCAATTGAGTGAAAGCAATTACTGTCTTCTTTAAAGGCAAATGATACATTATTGTTTGACTCATAGCACAGTTTCATGCAGAGCGAATGCATGTATGGAATGAGCTACCAGAGGTAGTGGAGGAGGCTGGAAAATTACAACATTTAAAAGGCATTTGGATGGGTACATGGATAGGATGGATTTGGAGAGATATAGGCCAAATGCCGGCAAATGGGACGAGATTAATTTAGAACATCTGGTCAGCATGGATGAGTTGGACCGAAGGGTCTGTCTCCGTGTTGTATGTCTCTATGACTCCATGACTACTGCGGGTGTTGACTTTTGTCTGAATTTAATGTTTGTTAAATTCCTGCTTTCCCTGTCATAACAAAACTGTCTGGTGGATATTTCAGTTCATCTTTTTGCGCATGCTCACATTTGGATTACTTAGAGGTGGTGTTTATAGATTTCATAGCCAGGAGAGTAACAGCAGCTAAGACACTGAGGGCTTCAGAATGGGTAGGTGTGAGGGAAGAAAACTAGGTGGCTGAACTTGTGACGAATGATTCATTCTCATCTGTGACACTATGGAACAAAAAGCTGCAAATGGTTTTACAGAGTTTTGAATGCACAACCTAGACTTAAGGAATGTCAGGATGCAGCGATATTAAATATGAAAAGCTTTCCTTCTGTGTTTCAACTTTTTTGATTAGTTCATGGAATGTGGGTGTCACTGACTAGCCCAGCATTTATTGCCCATCCCTAATTGCTTATATTAAGGCATTTAAGAATCAGCTGCCTTAAAATAGATCTGGAGTCACATGTTGACCAGACTGAGTAAAGATGGCAGAATTCCTTCTCTAAAGAATATTACTGAATCAGATGAGTAGTGGCAATTAATGTCTTCTTTAAAGGCAAATGATACATTATTGCTTGACTCATAGCACATCATCTGGCCTCAAAAAGTGTCTTAATATTAGGGTTCGCTTTAGGTTTTCTAACTTCTTGGTAGCAACACCAATAATTCCAAGTGTTTGTGAAATAAGACCTTTAGATAGAGGACAGAATTAGACTATTCTGCCCATTGCATAGTGGAACAGATTCAATCATGGCCAATATGTTTCTCAATCCCATTTTCCTGCCTTCTCCCTGTAACCCTTGACCCCTTTGCAAATCAAGAACCTGTCTATCTCTGTCTCGATTGCACTCACTGTAGATGAAAGGGTAGTTGTCTTTTGTAAATTCTGTTTATTACTCCAGTAAGTCTTGATGTCTGTGGAATAAGCCCAAATAAATGTCTTTGATTTCCCTATTTTGTCCAGAGCTTTACATTTTGCTTATTTCAGTTGGATTCCAGTTTCCCACTCACCAAATTAAGGAAGCAGTTCATTGTCTGCTGTTGCTATCTGCATATATACTAATTGGATTCACCACTGTATTGTGCTGAGGAGTTAGCTAGTCAGTAGCAGGATGGAAATCTGGTCTCAACATGTTGGTATTCTCACATTAATAACTCAGCAATAAACATCTGGTGACTACACTCCCAGTGAGCCACTTCAGCAGAAATATCTGAATAAAGGCAAAATACTGCAGATACTGGAAATCTGAAACAAAGAATCACCCTTCGTTAAGAAATGATATCAGTTTGTTGGTGGCAGTTCTGAGAAGGTTTACCAGGATGATTCCTGGGATAGAGGGATTGTCTTATGGGCAAAGGTTAAACACTTTGAGATTTTAAAAGAATGAGAGATCATCTCATTGAAACATTGGGACTTGACAGGGTAAACGCTGAGAGGATGTTTCCCTGAAGCGGAGGTCTAGAAGCAGAGGGCACTGTCTCAGAATAAAGAGGAGTCAATTTAAGACTGAGAAGACACCAAATTTCTTCTCTGTGGGTTGTGAGTATTTGAAACTCCTTGTCACAGGAAGCTGTGGGGGGCATGTTTGTGTAGAAAGATTCTTGACTTGTAAGGAAATTCAGGATTATTGGGAAGCAGATACGTGGAATGTTGGATTAGCCATGATCCTGCTGAATAGCAAAGCAGGATTGAAGGGCTGTACAATTTACCCCTGCTCCTCTTTCTTCTGGTCTTCTCAAACTCTCCCCTCACCTGGAGTATGGTTACTCTCCAGGTAAACTAATACCAGTCATCTCTTTCCCTCTAATGAGGACAGCCCTCTAGTCTGGTAGGATATTGGCAACTTTACCTGTTTTGTGTATTTGTGGATTTTGCTGTGCTCAAAATGTCAGCAAGTTTTTTTTTATTTATTCAAGGGATTTGGCATTTATTGGCCATCCCTAATTGCTCTATAGAGAGTGGTGAGATACCTTATTGAAGTGCTGGAACTCTTGTTGTGTAGAGACACCCACATGCTGTTCGGAAGGGATTTCCAGACTTTTGACCCAATGACAGTGAAGGAACAGTAACTTAATTCCAAATCAGGATGATGATTGGCTTGGAAGAGAAATTGCAGCTAATAGGGTTCCTATACATCTACACACCTTGTCCTTTGAGGTGATCATGATCAAGGGCTTGGAAGGTGCAGTCAAATGGACCTTAGTGACTAAATGCAGTGAATCTTGTAATCAAATGAGCTACTTTAGCCAGGATGGTATTGAGCTAAGTGAACCTTGTTGGAGCTGCACTCATTCAGGCATCAACTACTGACCTGTGCCTCACAGGTGATAGACATGTAGTGGGGTGACAGGAGGTATGAGTTACTCACTTCAGAGTTCCTGACCTCTGATCTACACTTGTAGCTACAGTATTTATTTGCTTGCTATAAAGATTTGATCTTTTTAGATATTTTTATTATGGACTGAGATGGGAAAATGACTGGTTTAAAAGTCAAGTATTGTTGCACTTCTTAAAAGCAAGTTCCCTTACACTCATTGGAAATGCTCTTTTCACAGCTGTTGTTTCAAGCAGTGGGGAAACAGTGTTAGAGAGAGGCTGGATCTGAAGGCTGAGTTTAAGTGACAATTTGACTCATCACAAGTAGCTGATTGAACTGTGAAATGTGACCAGTTAACAATGACAAAGACCTCCTGTCTACTCACAATTATGTGATTTGGCTTCCAGGTAGCTGAATTACTTGTGGTTGTGAATATTGAGGTCAAAAGCCAATGGACCTCAGGAAGGGAATAATTCATAGAGACTCTTACAGCATATATACGCATATACACACACACACACACACAAAAAAATGGTGCATCTATTTTCTGCAACTTTTCAATCAGCACATGAAGCAGCACATCCACCTTTGTTTCCTCCATGGGTATGTGTGTTACCCATCACTAACTATTACTGAATTGAGATTCTTGCTGGTCCATTCAGAGAATCAACCACATTGCAATGCACCTGGAGTCACATATGCAGGTCAGACTCGATTAAGGACACCGGATTTCTGACCCAAAAGGACATTGGTGAACCAGATGGATTTTTACAGCAATTGATTATAGCTTATGGTGATCATCATCATCATCATTGGTTCCTCACAGATGAAGATGATTCTGTTCCAATCTCAGGTTGAGTCCATAGATGGCTGAACAGACCGATGCAGCTACTGCAGGCTCTTTTACATGTGAGGCAGGTGGTGGTCATGGGAAAGGGGTGGGTAGGGTGTTGGCGTGACAGCATGCTCCTTTTGCTGTTTCTGCCTGACTTCCACTTTTTCCCCGTAGCAAGTTTCGAGGTGCTCGACGCCTGCCCGAATGCTCCTCCTCCACTTTGGATGGTCTTGGACCAGTGATTCCCAGGTATTGGTGGGAATGCCGCATTTCCCCAGGGAGGCTTGTGGGTATCTCTGAGGCGCTTCTTCTGTGCCCCTGGGGCTCACCATGTAAAACAACGAATAGCAGAAACTGGAGACCTAAAGGAGAAACAGAAATTGCTGGAGAAACTCAGCAGGTCTGGCAGCATCTGTGGATAGAGAAACAGAGTTAATGTTTCAAGTCCAGTAAAGCTTCTTCAGACGCAGTTCAGAGTGAGAGTTTTAGCCTGGGCCTCTGAATTACTTGTTTAACCACATTACCACCGTATCACCATCAGAACAGTCTGATTCCGATGAAGAGTCCTCAAACTCGAACATGAACTGTGCTTTCTCCCCACAGATGCTGGCAGACCTGCTGAATTTGGTCAGCAATTTCTGTGTTTGGGTTCATGTTGTATATCTCTTTGTTTCCAACTCTGAACATCATTTCCTGAATCTTGGCCTCCAGCTCAATTTCTGTTAAGGCTTGGAAAAAAAACAGCAATTTGGAAACCAATTATAGAAATATTCTACTGTATTATCCAATTATCTGTAATTCCATTAGCTGACAGATTGGTGACTTCAAATGATGCTGCCCTAGATTCAAGCAAATCTTGTATAATTTACAAAGGAATATATTGAATGATATTTCCATAATGATGCAATACTGTACCTTATCACAGTGCTTATTATGGGGTATTTGGGAGTCTTATTAAATTAAACAATGCTCTTTGAAATTAATGGAGGAAGCTCAGTATGCTTCAAATCTTAATAAACATGATCACTTCTCAGTTGCTATGTCCAAAGGATATGATGACAGGTAGGACAGTGATGAAATCAGGGAGCAATTTAGCTTTCAGTTGATCCCATTACTGGTTTACTTTTCAAAGGGTCAACAGTATTAGTAATGTTATTGGGTTAATTAGAGGCCCAGGTTAATGCTGTCAGTGTTTGGGCCAAAATCTCACCACAGCAGGTGGAATTTAAATTCAATTAATAAATACAGAAGGGAGATAGAGGGTTTGGTGATGTGGTGCAATGAGAACAATCTCTTTCTCAACGTCGACAACTAGCCATTGTTTTTCGAAAGAAAGGAGGAGAATACACCCAAACCTACATCAGCGGAACTGAGATCAAAAGGGTGGAGAGCATCAGGTTCCTCAGAGCGACAATAACTGACAACCTGTCCTGGACTTGCCATGTAGTAGTGACAGTCAAGAAGGCACAACAATGCTACATCTTCCTCAGGTGGCTCAGGAAATTTGGCATGTCCATGAGAACCCTCACCAACTTCTGCAGATGCACCATTGAGAGCATACTGTCCGGGTACATAATAGCCTGTTACGGCAACTGTTCTGCCCAGGACAGTAAGGAACTACAGAAGGTGGTGTGCACAGCTCAGACCATCATGGAAGCCAACCTTCCATCCGTGGACTCCAATTACACAACTCGCTGCTGTGGAAAGGCTGCTAACATCATCAAATAGATAACCTCACACCTCTTCCGACCTCTTCCGACAGACAGAAGGTACGGAAGATTGAAAACATGCACCAGCAGGTTCAGAACAGTTTCTTCCCGGCCATTATTAGACTGATGAATGGACTCTCTAGCCTCCAATAATGCTGTCCTTACTAATGTTGATCTCTTTTGTGCGCCCTGTACAATGTAATCTCTGTGCCTCTATCTAAATCTTTGGATCTGTATGTCATTGCTTACTATCTGCCTATACTGCTCGTAAACAAAGCTTTCACTGTACTTCAGTACAAGTGACAATAAATTAATCAATCAATCAATCAATCAATCAATCAAATCTTGAATTAAAGCTCATTCTCAGTAATGCTAACCATGAAACCATGATGGATTTTCATAAAAAAACACATCTGATTGATTATTTTCCTTCAAGAAAGGAGCTTTTCCACCTCTCCTTGACTGGGTCTACATGTGACTCCAGACCCACAACAATGTGGTTGACTCTTAACTGTCCTCTGAAATTGCTGAGCAAACCACTCAGTTTAGGGACAATTATGAATGGGGAAAATGTTGGTCTTGCCATGATGCCAAGATCCATGAAAGAATATATGTGATTTTTTTCACCAAGAATAAGAATTTCTGTTTTTACTGATTAGGCTCAGCGGACTTTTTTTTAGTGGAGCTCACAGGATGTGGGCATCACTGGCTAGGCCAGAATTTATTGCCTGTCCCTAATTGCCCTTCAGAAGGTGGTAATGAGCTGCCTTCTTGAACCGCTGCAATCCATTTCCTGTAAATAGAACAACAATGTTGCTCGAGAGGGAGGTCCAGGATTTTGACCCAGTGATATTGAATGAATGGCAAAGATTTCCAAGTTCTTCAAAAATGCAGCAAGCAAAGTGGATAATGGGGATCCTGTAGATGTAGCATATTTGGATTTCCAGTGGTATTTGATAAAGTGACATGCAAAAGGTTAATTCACAAGATAAGATCACATGGGGTTAGGGGTAGTTTATTAGCTTGGTTAGAAGTTTGGCTAACCAACAGAAGACAGAGAGTTGGGACAAATGGGTCTTTTTCCAGTTGGTTCTCAAGCCCCTATTATTTATAGTCGAGATTAATGACTTGAAAGCACTGACAGAGGTACTATATCTAAATTTGCCGATAACACCCAAATAGGTGAGGAAGTAAATTGCAAGAAACAAGAAATTTACAAATGGATATAGATAGATTAGGTGAATGGGCCAAAATGTAGCTGATGGAGTTTAACGTGGAGAAGTGTGAGGTTATCTATTTCGGTCTGAAGAGTAAAAAGGCTATATGGAGAGAAAGGTCAGAGTGCATTGCTGCAGAGGGATCTGAGTATCCCCATGCTTGAATGACAGAAAACTAATATGCAAGTAATATAGAAGTCAAATGAAATTTTGGCATTTATTGCTAAAGGAATAGAGTATTAAAGTAAGGAAGTATTGCTGCAACTGTACAAGGCATTAATGAGACTGCACGCGGAGTATTGTATATAGTTTTGGTCCCCTTATTTGAGGAGGGATGTAATTGCATTGGAAGCCATTCAGAGGAGGTTCATGAGATCGGTTCTAGAGCTGAGGAGTTTGTCTTATAAAGAGAGATTGAGCAGTTTAGGCCAATACTGTCTGAGGTTTAAAAGAATGAGAGGAGATCCATTTGAGGGCTATAAGGTGCTAAAGGGGCTTGACAAAGTAGACATACAAAGGATATTTCCACTTTACAATGAGAGGTCATAGTTTTAGGATAAGGGCGAACAGAGTTAAAACAGAGATGAGGAAAAATTGCTTCTCTGAATCTGTGGAAGTTGTTATCCCAGATTGCAGTAGAAGCTGGGACATTGAGTAAGTTTAAGGTGGAGATAGATAAATTTTCTCATTTGTAATAGTTTCAGGGTTATGGAGTGTGGGCAGGGAGGTGGAGATGAGGCCAGCTATGGTCATATTTATTTCTATTCATTCATGGGATGAGGGCATCGCTGGCTAGGCAGCATTTGTGGCCCATCCCTAATTACCCAGAAGGCTACAAAGAGTCAACCACATTGCTGTGGGTCTGGAGTCACATGTAGGCCAGACCAGGGAAAGATGGCAGATCACTTCCCTAAAGGATATTAATGAACCAGATGGATATTTCCAACAATCCATATTATTAGACACTTACTTCCAGATTTTACTGAGTTCAAATTGCATCATCTGACAATTGCATCCCTGGTGGTGGGGTCCGTTTGGAGGTGGCGGAAATGACGGTGGATGATACGTTGTACATGGAGGTTGGTGGGGTACCCACCAGGGATATATTTCCCTCCCTTCCCCTATCAGCGTTCCGAAAAGACCACTCCCTCCGTGACTCCCTCGTCAGGTCCACACCCCCCACCAACCCAACCTCCACTCCCGGCACCTTCCCCTGCAACCACGAGAAATGCAAAACTTGCGCCCACACCTCCCCCCTTACTTCCCTCCAAGGCCCCAAGGGATACTTCC